>NW_024609735.1:362500-372864 GCF_018296145.1 Oncorhynchus tshawytscha
ATATGGTACTGAACTGACCCTGTATATAGTATGTTTGTTTACTATCACCAGTATCTACATTGTTAATATGGTACTGAACTGACCCTGTATATAGTATGTTTACCCCTCTACATATCTACCTCCATCACTCCAGTATCCCTGTACATTGTTAATATGGTACTGAACTGACCCTGTATATAGTATGTTTACCCCTCTACATATCTACCTCCATCACTCCAGTATCCCTGTACATTGTTAATATGGTACTGAACTGACCCTGTATATAGTATGTTTACCCCTCTACATATCTACCTCCATCACTCCAGTGTCCCTGTACATTGTTAATATGGTACTGAACTGACCCTGTATATAGTATGTTTACCTCCCCCAGTATCTACATTGTTAATATGGTACTGAACTGACCCTGTATATAGTATGTTTACCCCTCTACATATCTACCTCCATCACTCCAGTATCCCTGTACATTGTTAATATGGTAATGAACTGACCCTGTATATAGTATGTTTACCCCTCTACATATCTACCTCCATCACTCCAGTGTCCCTCTACATTGTTAATATGGTACTGAACTGACCCTGTATATAGTATGTTTACCCCTCTACATATCTACCTCCATCACTCCAGTATCCCTGTACATTGTTAATATGGTACTGAACTGACCCTGTATATAGTATGTTTACCCCTCTACATATCTACCTCCATCACTCCAGTATCCCTGTACATTGTTAATATGGTAATGAACTGACCCTGTATATAGTATGTTTACCCCTCTACATATCTACCTCCATCACTCCAGTTTACCCCCTCTACATATCTACCTCCATCACTCCAGCATCCCTGTACATTGTTAATATGGTACTGAACTGACCCTGTATATAGTATGTTTACCCCTCTACATATCTACCTCCATCACTCCAGTATCCCTGTACATTGTTAATATGGTACTGAACTGACCCTGTATATAGTATGTTTACCCCTCTGAACATATCTACCTCCATCACTCCAGTATCCCTGTACATTGTTAATATGGTAATGAACTGACCCTGTATATAGTATGTTTACCCCTCTACATATCTACCTCCATCACTCCAGTGTCCCTCTACATTGTTAATATGGTAATGAACTGACCCTGTATATAGTATGTTTACCCCTCTACATATCTACCTCCATCACTCCAGTATCCCTGTACATTGTTAATATGGTACTGAACTGACCCTGAAACTGTATTCATATATAATATTCATGTTTATGTCTGTGTCTATGAGTTTCTAGTAAAATAGACCACATGGTTCAAGAGAAAATAGCCTAATTAATGAAAAAAGCATCTAATCAACATTGCCATTTTATTATCAATTAACTCTACAACTTCCAACGTTTTGACTTTCATCACAACTACCTCCAGGTTGGAGGCAAAACATTTACAATAAATAAATATAATGGATATTTCATGCTGAAACCCTCATATTAAACACCACTTGTAGTCACTAAGTTGATGGTTATATTTAGGATGTTTCACAGCTTTGTCATTCAATTTGTTTATTTTTTTAAACACTTATCTTATTTGATTATTTTATATATTTTTACATGTGATAAGGACACACAGAGGACCAGAAATAACACACAACTGTGATATATTTTAATATTTTTTTATAAATCCTTAAGTTACCAAAATAATGGTAGTTTACTGGTAAAGTTTCCTGGTAAAGTTTTCAGTAATTATACCCTCCCTTTGCCACCCTAAACCACACACACATTCCACTGTCACCCGAAGATGGCATGTCCACATCCCACACACAGTATACACACACTCTGGCCTGCATGGTCTGATCCACAGACGATTCTCCTCCTTACTCTGTCTGATATTCACCAGGGAATCGGGCTGAATACACTACTGATAGCAGTTCATATTAGACTGGGTGGGACACATCATCACTAACAGACTGACCGGATTGGCTCTGGGCTCTGCCTTCGATGACCCTCTTGTGTTCTGAAATGGAATGCTTGTCTGAGTAGGTTCTTAGAAGCCTCATGAGAGATCTGATAAGGGCTGTTACAGCACGCGCAAACACACCACACACACACCCCCTAACTCTAAAATACTCTCTGTCCTCGTGGGGGTGTAGGAAATGTCCCCTACTTTTGGGGAATTCCAGTATCCACGAGGATAGTAATATATACACACACACACACACACACACACACACACACACACAGTTAAAAACAACACTTCATGTTACTTCTGCATAACAAACATTACAGTTCCTGACAGATACATTTTAGAGAATGATGGAACATCAAAACCATCCTTCAGCCCCCTGTAGCGCGGTGTCCGGCCCCCTGTAGCGCGGTGTCCGGCCCCCGGTAGCGCTGTGTCCGGCCCCCGGTAGCGCGGTGTCCGGCCCCTGTAGCGCGGTGTCCGGCCCCGTGTCCCCACCAGCGCGGTGTCCGGCCCCTGTAGCGCGGTGTCCGGCCCCTGTAGCGCGGTGTCCGGGCGTCCGGCCCCTGTAAAGCGCGGTGTCCGGCCCCCTGTAGCGCGGTGTCCGGCCCCCTAGCGCGGTGTCCGGGTCTGTAGCGGTGTCCGGGCCCCCTGTAGCGCGGTGGGTCCGGTGGCCCCTGTAGCGTGGTGTCCGGGCCCCCTGTAAGCCCTGTAGCCGGTCCGGGCCCCTGTAGCGCGGTGTCGTCCGGCCCCCAGCTGGGGTGTCGGGCCCCCCGGCCCCCCTGTAGCGCGGTGGCGTCCGGCCCCCTGTAGCGCGGTGTCCGGCCCCTCAGCGCGGTGTCCGGCCCCCACAGCGCGGTGTCCGGCCTTTTTAATCACACCAACCCTGTTGTTTCTAGCTCTCTGCTTTAATGCTCTTTTAAATACATTTTTGACTTGCCTGCCTCCTCAGATCGTGGGGGATGCGGTGGGCTGGGGCTTCGTGGTGCGGGGCAGTAAGCCCTGCCACATCCAGGCTGTCGACCCCAGTGGTCCCGCAGCTGCAGCTGGGATGAAGGTATGTAACACACAGACACTCACACACATACCATCACACACACACAAACACACACACATACCATCACACATACCATCACACACACACATATATATATATATATATACTCCACTGCCAGCTGGGAGTAGAGAGCACTGACCTAAACAATGGGGAGGGGGAGGAAGGAAGGAGAGCAGCCAAGGGAATTAGTGAGGGAGGAGAGAGAGGGCAGGAGAGGAGAGATGTGAAAGAGAGGGGCATAGAGAGGGAGAGGGGCAGGAGCGGAGAGATGTGAAGAGAGGGGCATAGAGAGAGAGAGGGGGCAGGAGAGATGTGAAAGAGAGGGGCATAGAGAGGAGGGAGGAGAGAGGGGGCAGGGGAGAGGAGAGATGTGAAAGGGAGGGGCAGGGAGAGCAGAGAGAGACTAGGGGAAGGAGTGAGTGAGAGGAGAGAGGGGGCAGGAGAGGAGAGATGTGAAAAGAGAGGGGCAGGGAGAGGAGAGAGACCAGGGGAAGGAGTGAGGGAGGAGAGAGGGAGAAGGGGAAAGGGGAGGAGAGAAGTGAACTAAGACGAAGGAGCCGTAGCTAAATTAACTTTAGTAAAAAAATTAATCTGTTATCAATATGGAAGATATAGTGTCACTTCTGTCACATTTTATCACCATAAAAACATGTGCTATGTTTCTACCTCTCCCCCTCCCTTTCTCCTCTCCTCTCTCCCTATTCTCCTCCCTTTCTCCTCTCCTCTCTCCCTATTCCCTCCCTTTCTCCTCTCCTCTCTCCCTATTCCCCTCCCTTTCTCCTCTCCTTTCTCCCTATTCCCCTCCCTTTCTCCTCTCTCTCTCCCTATTCCCCTCCCTTTCTCCTCTCCTCTCTCCCTATTCCCCTCCCTTTCTCCTCTCCTCTCTCCCTATTCCCCTCCCTTTCTCCTCTCCTCTCTCCTATTCCCCTCCCTTTCTCCTCTCCTTTCTCCCTATTCCTCCCTTTCTCCTCTCCCTCTCCCTTCCCTCCTTTCTCCTCTCCTCTCTCCCTATTCCCCTCCCTTTCTCCTCTCCTCTCTCCCTATTCTCCTCCCTTTCTCCTCTCCTCTCTCCCTATTCCCCTCCTTTCTCCTCTCCTCTCTCCCTATTCCCCTCCCTTTCTCCTCCCTCTCTCCTTTCTCCTCCCTCTCTCCCTATTCTCCTCCTCTCCTCTCCTCCTATTCTTCTCTCCTTTTCCTCCCTCTCTCCCTATTCTCCCTTTCTCCTCCTCTCTCCCTATTCCCCTCCCTTTCTCCTCTCCTCTCTCCCTATTCCCCTCCCTTTCTCCTCTCCTCTCTCCCTATTCTCCTTTCTCCTCTCCTCTCTCCCTATTCTCCTCCCTTTCTCCTCTCCTCTCTCCCTATTCTCCTCCCTTTCTCCTCTCCTCTCTCCTATTCTCCTCCCTTTCTCCTCTCCCTCTCTCCCTATTCCCCTCCCTTTCTCCTCTCCTCTCTCCCTATTTCCCCCTCCCTCTCCTTCTCCTATTCCCCTCCTTTCTCCTCTCCTCTCTCCCCCTCCCTTTCTCCTCTCCTCTCTCCCTATTCCCCTCCCTTTCTCCTCTCCTCTCTCCCTATTCCCTCCCTTTCTCCTCTCCTCTCTCCCTATTCCCCTCCCTTTTCCTCTCCTCTCTCCCTCTCTCCCTTTCTCCTCCTCTCTCCCTATTCCCCTCCTTTCTCCTCTCTCTCCCTATTCCCCTCCCTTTCTCCTCTCCTCTCTCCCTATTCCCCTCCCTTTCTCCTCTCCTCTCTCCCTATTCCCTCCTCTCCTCTCCTCTCTCCCTATTCCCCTCCCTTTCTCCTCTCCTCTCTCCCTATTCCCCTCCTTTCTCCTCTCCTCTCTCCCTATTCCCCTCCCTTTCTCCTCTCCTCTCTCCCTATTCCCTCCCTTTCTCCTCTCCTCTCTCCCTATTCCCCTCCCTTTCTCCTCTCCTCTCTCCCTATTCCCCCCTTTCTCCTCTCCTCGCTCCCTATTCCCCTCACTTTCTCTCTCCTATTTCCTCCTTTCTCCTCTCCTCTCTCCCTATTCTCCTCCTTTCTCCTCTCCTCTCTCCCTATTCTCCTCCCTTTCTCCTCCTCTCCCCTATTCTCCCCCC
Source organism: Oncorhynchus tshawytscha (assembly GCF_018296145.1). NCBI lineage: Eukaryota > Metazoa > Chordata > Actinopteri > Salmoniformes > Salmonidae > Oncorhynchus > Oncorhynchus tshawytscha. Next base: position 367,584 of record NW_024609735.1, read on the forward strand.
TTTCTCCTCCCTTTCTCCCTATTCCCCCCTCTCTCCTCTCTCCCTATTCTCCTCCCTCTTCCCTATTCCTCTCTATTCTCCTCTCCTCCCTATTCTCCCTATTCTCCTCTCCTCTCTCCCTATTCCCCTCCTATTCTCCCTCCTCTCTCCCTATTCCCCTCCCTTTCTCCTCCCTCTCTCCCTATTCCCCCTTTCTCCTCCCTCTCTCCCTATTCCCCCTTTCTCCTCCCTCTCTCCCTATTCCCCCTTTCTCCTCTCCTCTCTCCCTATTCTCCTCTCCTCTCTCCTATTCTCCTCCTTTCTCCTCTCCTCTCTCCCTATTCTCCTCCCTTTCTCCTCTCCTCTCTCCCTATTCCCTCCCTTTCTCCTCTCCTCTCTCCCTATTCCCCTCCTTTCTCCTCTCCTCTCTCCCTATTCCCCTCCCTTTCTCCTCTCCTCTCTCCCTATTCTCCCCCCATTCTCCTCTCCTCTCTCCCTATTCTCCTCCCTTTCCCTCTCCTCTCTCCCTATTCCCTCCCTTTCTCCTCTCCTCTCTATTCCCCCCTTTCTCCTCTCTTCGTCTCCCCTCCTCTCTTCTCCTCTCTTCCCCTCCTCTAAGTCGAGAGCAGAGCTGGCTCCATCCCATAGAAATCAAGCTGATGCAGTAATAACGGATCTGTGCAGCCTGGGGTTTGTGTCCCAAATGGCGCCCTATGTAGTGCACTACTTTAGACCATAGACCTATGGGCCCTGTTCAAACGTAGTGCACTACATTGGGAATATGGTGATATTCTGGACACAGGCAGTCAGTTACACAACACTAAATGCTGTTCTCTCTGCATGGTTGTTGATGCTTCTTATATAAGCCATGTTGGTCAGACAGTCTGAAGCCTTGTGTTTTACTAAAACAGGCCTGCCTTTCCTCTGTGGTAAAACAGTCTCTGACTGAAGCCTTGTGTTTACTGCCTGCCTTTCCTCTGTGGTAAAACAGTCTCTGACTGAAGCCTTGTGTTTACTGCCTGCCTTTACTCTGTGGTAAAACAGGCTCTGACTGAAGCCTTGTGTTTACTGCCTGCCTTTCCTCTGTGGTAAAACAGGCTCTGACTCTCACATTGATCACATGCTGCTGCCTCTTAACAGAGGCACTAAAAAAGCGAGTCACATCTCTTGAAGTGGCCCATAAACTCTCATTCTATGGGGACCTTTGGAAGGAGATAATGACAGAGAGAGTTGACTCACTGCTTCCAAATGTTACGTCTAACGTTGCTAGAGCGGCAGTTTTATAATGTTGGTCGAACGTTGCCAGAGTTGAGGTCATTTATAATATGAATGAGGCAGAACGTCTCCGTCATGGCAACCACAGCCATGTAATACATATAATCACAACACAACAGGAGACGGTAGAGGTCTGAGGAGACTCAGACACCACAACAGGAGACGGTAGAGGTCTGAGGAGACTCAGACACCACAACAGGAGACGGTAGAGGTCTGCTGAGACTCGGACCACAACAGGAGACAGTAGAGGTCTGCTGAGACTCAGACCACAACACAACAGGAGACAGTAGAGGTCTGCTGAGACTCGGATCACAACAAGAGACAGTAGAGGTCTGCTGAGACTCAGACCACAACACAACAGGAGACAGTAGAGGTCTGCTGAGACTCGAACCACAACAGGAGACAGTAGAGGTCTGCTGGGACTCGGACCACAACACAACAGGAGACAGTAGAGGTCTGCTGAGACTCGGACCACAACAGGAGACAGTAGAGGTCTGAGGAGACTCAGACCACAACAGGAGACGGTAGAGGTCTGCTGAGACTCAGACCACAACACAACAGGAGACAGTAGAGGTCTGCTGAGACTCGGACCACAACAGGAGACAGTAGAGGTCTGCTGAGACTCGGACCACAACAAGAGACAGTAGAGGTCTGCTGGGACTCGGACCACAACACAACAGGAGACAGTAGAGGTCTGCTGAGACTCGGATCACAACAGGAGACCGTAGAGGTCTGACTCAGACCACAACAGGACACCGTAGAGGTCTGTTGACTCAGACCACAACAGGAAACAGTAGAGGTCTGCTGAGACTCGGACCACAACACAACAGGAGACCGTAGAGGTCCGCTGAGACTCAGACCACAACACCACAGGAGACAGTAGAGGTCTGTTGACTCAGACCACAACACCACAGGAGACAGTAGAGGTCTGCTGAGACTCAGACCACAACAGAAGATAGTATAGGTCTGAGACTCATAGAGACACTTAGCTAAACAGATTCAGCAGGTACACGATGAACATACATTTAAAAGCAGAAGTTTCATGTTGTAAGCCACCTGTATGATGTATCAAATGTATGATATCTTAACCCTCGTCCCAGTATAGTAACATTTAGAGTACGGCTGAATTAATCTGCTTGAGTCACCTGTCAAATGTTCTTCTATCCGTCTCCAATCGTCTGGAGTGATTGGTAAAGAAAAATATAACCGCAGTGGTTAGCCAGAGCAATGACTTATACCCTGTAGCAGTGGTAACACAGAGCAATGACTTATACCCTGTCGCCGTGGTAACACAGAGCAATGACTTATACCCTGTAGCAGTGGTTAGACAGAGCAATGACTTATACCCTGTAGCCGTGGTAACACAGAACAATGACTTATACCCTGTCGCCGTGGTAACACAGAACAATGACTTATACCCTGTAGCAGTGGTTAGACAGAGCAATGACTTATACCCTGTAGCAGTGGTTAGCCAGAGCAATGACTTATACCCTGTAGCAGTGGTAACACAGAACAATGACTTATACCCTGTAGCCGTGGTAACACAGAACAATGACTTATACCCTGTAGCCGTGGTAACACAGAACAATGACTTATACCCTGTAGCAGTGGTTAGCCAGAGCAATGACTTATACCCTGTAGCAGTGGTTAGCCAGAACAATGACTTATACCCTGTAGCAGTGGTTAGCCAGAACAATGACTTATACCCTGTAGCAGTGGTTAGCCAGAGCAATGACTTATACCCTGTAGCAGTGGTTAGCCAGAGCAATGACTTATACCCTGTCGCCGTGGTAACACAGAGCAATGACTTATACCCTGTAGCAGTGGTTAGACAGAGCAATGACTTATACCCTGTCGCCGTGGTAACACAGAGCAATGACTTATACCCTGTAGCAGTGGTTAGCCAGAGCAATGACTTATACCCTGTAGCAGTGGTTAGCCAGAGCAATGACTTATACCCTGTCGCCGTGGTAACACAGAGCAATGACTTATACCCTGTAGCAGTGGTTAGCCAGAGCAATGACTTATACCCTGTAGCAGTGGTTAGCCAGAGCAATGACTTATACCCTGTAGCAGTGGTTAGCCAGAACAATGACTTATACCCTGTAGCAGTGGTTAGCCAGAGCAATGACTGTATCAGTGGTAACACAGAACAATGACTTATAACATGTCACCGTGGTAACACAGAACAGTGACTTATACCCTGTCATCGTGGTAACACAGAATAATGACTTATACCCTGTCGCCGTGGTAACACAGAACAATGACTTATACCCTGTAGCAGTGGTTAGACAGAGCAATGACTTATACCCTGTAGCAGTGGTTAGCCAGAGCAATGACTTATACCCTGTAGCAGTGGTAACACAGAGCAATGACTTATACCCTGTAGCCGTGGTAACACAGAACAATGACTTATACCCTGTAGCAGTGGTTAGACAGAACAATGACTTATACCCTGTAGCAGTGGTTAGCCAGAGCAATGACTTATACCCTGTCGCCGTGGTAACACAGAGCAATGACTTATACCCTGTAGCAGTGGTTAGCCAGAATAATGACTTATACCCTGTAGCAGTGGTTAGCCAGAGCAATGACTTATACCCTGTAGCAGTGGTTAGCCAGAGCAATGACCCTGTAGCAGTGGTTAGCCAGAGCAATGACTTATACCCTGTAGCAGTGGTTAGCCAGAGCAATGACTTATACCCTGTAGCAGTGGTTAGCCAGAGCAATGACTTATACCCTGTAGCAGTGGTTAGCCAGAGCAATGACTTATACCCTGTAGCAGTGGTTAGCCAGAACAATGACTTATACCCTACAGCAGTGGTTAGCCAGAGCAATGACTTATACCCTGTAGCAGTGGTTAGCCAGAGCAATGACTTATACCCTGTAGCAGTGGTTAGCCAGAGCAATGACTTATACCCTGTAGCAGTGGTTAGCCAGAGCAATGACTTATACCCTGTAGCAGTGGTTAGACAGAACAATGACTTATACCCTGTAGCAGTGGTTAGCCAGAACAATGACTTATACCCTGTCGCCGTGGTAACACAGAACAATGACTTATACCCTGTCGCCGTGGTAACACAGAACAATGACTTATACCCTGTAGCCGTGGTAACACAGAACAATGACTTATACCCTGTCGCCGTGGTAACACAGAACAATGACTTATACCCTGTAGCAGTGGTAACACAGAACAATGACTTATACCATGTAGCCGTGGTAACACAGAACAATGAATACCCTGCAGTTTAACATGGCTCCTTCTCTACAAATTCTCTGTAGCCTAAGATAACCAGTATCTCATTCATTTCAGCCACGGCCTGGCCATGAAACAGTTAACAAACGCTTTTTCTGAGAAATCCTGAAGTGCTCTTTTCTAGGAGTATTAACTCCTGAGTGACTGGGGCCTTCTGGGTAACGGTTGATTCGTTGCCAAGAAAAATAAGGGATTGTGTTTTGATGTCATTTGCAGCGAGGGGATGCTCTAGAATTCCTTCACTGCATGAAATTAGGGTGAAGTTGAGACAATGGCTTGCCATGTTGCAAAACAGTCCTAAAACATGGTTGTTTTTGCCAACACTGTTGCAATAGTGAGTCCGCAATCAAATCAAATGTTTTTCCCATCATCGAGCTAACTCTCCTCTCCCTTTCTCTTGTTTCTCCCATCGAGAGCTAACTCTCCTCTCCCTTTTCTCTTGTTTCTCCCATCGAGAGCTAACTCTCCTCTCCCTTTCTCTTGTTTCTCCGAGCTAACTCTCCCTTTCTCTTGTTTCTCCCATCGAGAGCTAACTCTCCTCTCCCTTTCTCTTGTTTCTCCCATCGAGAGCACTCTCCTCTCCTTTCTCTTGTTTCTCCCAGAGCTAACTCTCCTCTCCCTTTCTCTTGTTTCTCCCATCGAGCTAACTCTCCTCTCCCTTTCTCTTGTTTCTCCCATCGAGCTAACTCTCCTCTCCCTTTTCTCTTGTTTCTCCCCTTTCTCTTGTTTCTCCAGAGCTAACTCTCCTCTCCCTTTCTCTCTTGTTTCTCCCAA
>NW_024609736.1:0-82500 GCF_018296145.1 Oncorhynchus tshawytscha
CCAGCCAGCTCGGCTCCGAACACAATCCCCCTGGACACAGACACTCCAACACAATGCAGGAGAGCGTCCCTCCGCAGGTTGAAGTTGATGAGTGCTGCCTCCACTCCCACCTTGGCCAGGCCCAGCCAGAGGGCCACCTGCAAGGGCCGGCTCTCCATGAAGAGGGCTACCACATCCCCCGGGGCCCAGCCCTGGGCCAGAGCCCATTGGGCCACAGCATTAGACAGCAGGTCCAGCTGGGTGAAGGTCCACGTCTCTCCTGTGGCATCGTAGATGAGGGCGGGTTTATTTGGGTGCTGCTTCACTGTCTGGGCAAAGATGGAGGGGATATTGCTGTTGCGCCGTAGGTGGTGCCACAAGGCTATCTTGACTCGTAACAACACGTAAAGGCCACTGGAAGGAGTACAGAAAGGGAGATTAGGGAGAGAATGTCACTATTTTACCTATAGTGATGATGACTAACTAGTAAAAGGTACATTTCCTGAAGAAAATGTGTGTGCCTGCTTCAGCAGTCTAAATGTGTTTTTTTAATGGTAGTAGAATTTGATGTAAGCACACCTCATATTCTTAACAAATTAAAGGCACCCACTTTAGGTCTCTTTTGGCAGTACGGACTACGATGTAGAGGTACTTCCAACCACCTGTGCCCAGAAAGACCCCGAAGCCTGCTGCTAAGCTCCAGGACCAGGGGACCCCGAAGAGACGCAGCAGACCCAGCGATCCCAGAGACAAAGAGGCACTCGCTGCATTGCGCATCCTAGCAGTGGAGGAGAGGAGTTTCAAAGGGTTATAAGGGTGGGATAAGTGAGCGAGACAGGCCTACAGCATGGTGTTAAAATGTAATGGCAGAGGGGTAAGGATAGAGGGTGTACTACACGTGGCAGTGGAGGACAGAGAGGTAAGAGTGCTTTTGGACCAGTCTCTCTTATAAAAATGACTAACTTGACTAATTTGAACAGTGAAAATGTAAATATGTGTAATGAATTAAAATTAAATGCGAGGTTGTCACGACCTTATAGTATGGCTTACAGGATTACATACTGTATGTGTTTGAACCGTGATTTATTTGTTGTTTTAGGCTGGCTAGTTAAAGTGCAAAAATGTTATCATATAATGCAGCGTTGCCTACAGAGCGTAGGCCTGGTCTCTTACCTATGATCATACACGACCCGAAGACGAACTATTTGAGAGCAATGTCCCTAACCTTTCACCTAGTAACCGAGTATTCTACAAAACGTTCAATAGCGCTTTAACCACTACCAGGCTTGTATACAAATTAGAATCGCCACCACACGCTGTTGCGAGGATAACATTTATCATTTGAAATATTGCTACATTAATACGTATCTAAATGTTACAACAGTTTAACTGTCACCGCACCAAATTGCTATCAGAACAACGCCTCTCCTGTAACAATGCATAAATTTAGGAACATCAAATGCATAGCCTACGCGCTCTAAAGAATTCTGAAACAGATTCACTAAATGATGGAATGACTAGACAGTTAATGGATACTTATCTATTTGTAGTAGCCGAAATATAAGAATCACAGTACTATGTACTCCATATCGAATGTTATTGCATTGCGACGACCACCAACCGCACCGCCCAAATAGTATCGTCCTTTCTCTGTGAACTCAGCCATTAGCTCCTCATCGAATTACCGACTCAATCCCATTGGCCGATGTTATGATGACGAAAGAGAATCCGCCTCTTGACCCGCCTGTTTCAGGTTCACTTCATCCAGTTGACCAATGATTGCACGTGTTGCTACATATTGAGAATATAAAATCACATTCAACAAATACTGTGTACTGTATACAGATATCCTACTGATACGATATATGTGTGTGATGCAAAAAGCCCTGATTTATTCTCTACTTTTGTCATACAGAGGCTCTCGGGTAGGCTATACTTTCCTTTTGAGTCAAATAGCTTTGACCTCTACAGTAGCCTAATTCGTTCTACAAATGTTGAAATGAAACTTTGTGAAGGAGCAGCTGTTTATTTTGAATCACAAAGAAGCAATTCCATGCGGCCATTTAAAGTAAACATAAACATTACAGTCTTGTGGGTTACAACAAAGATTATATTTTATATTGACAAGTCAAGTGGCCGCTCTAACAATGGAAATTACATGTCCTCAAAGATGTAAAGCAGGTGCGGGAGGCGAGATCAGGTGGGACCATTCTAGCCAATGAGAGTGCAGAAAAAGCGTTTGAACAACAGGCACAACTGTTAATAACTTTTTTTCAAAGTTGCCGAAATACCACGTGTAACAACCTAACCATTACAAAACGTATATTCGATCAAATAAGCCTCACGTAGCAAATTAGCAATATTTTGACACTCATTGAGCATTCAAAAATGTGGTCATATTTTCATGGAAAGATTTTGGGCGGAGTAAACCCTGTCGCTTCGCCTCTTCTTCACTATTTAGAAGCATTTCAACACAAATACAGTAATACAAATTAGAGACTGATATGCTTGCAGGTGTTTACAGGTCACCAAACTAAGTGAAACATCTAATGTGTTTATGAATTGACTATCCCATGACTGCCAACTGCTCTTCTGCTATGAGTATATGTCCACATTCTTGTACTGTAGGGCTATGCATCGATGTGAAGTATCTCAAACCTGTTTCACTTGGTGTTTTTGAGTTCTCTCTCAGTTCATCACAGAGAGTGTATCCACAAATGGGAATATCTTTACACACATTCATGGGTCAGTGTAGTCCAATCCCCTGTCTGCGTGAGGCTGTAGTGCAGGAGCTGCTCTGTGTCAGGGTGGACCTGGAGTCTGGCTGGAGGACCTGGAAGACCCTGCGCAGCACAGCCCGTCTGAGCAGGATGTAGACCCAGGGGTCCAGGATCTGGTTCCAGGTGGCCATGCGGAGGCCCAACAGAACCAGCTTCTCTGACTGACGTACTGTGTGGCTGGAGCCTCGCCCGCCGCGGCAGAACTGACCCACCAGCAGAGAGATGGAGATCTGGTGATGGTGGACAAAAAAGCCACTATGTTAGGGACATAAAAGCCACTGTGGCACACTGTATGTATGAGACAGGCCTGAATAAATGAGGTGAATATGTTGTATCCTACTATTAATTTTAGAAACACTTGCGTCTGTTTTTAAACAAGCAAAAGCCTTGTCTACAATAAGCAGACTACCAATGTTAAACCATCTACAGTATAAACAACGTCAAATGTCAGTGGAGGCTCTAGCTACTCACTAGAAAGGGGCTCCAGCACACACAGGACACCATTGTGATCGCTGTCAACTGGGCCATCATCTCTACATCCAACGAGCGTAGGGGAGAGGAGGAGGTTCTTCCATATCGTCCTGGTGCTGCTGTAGTGTTTGTCCTGATGCCCTGGGAGCTGAGCCTGGCCTGCAGCAGAGCCAGCCCGCTCAGGGTGTTACAAATCAGGGAGAGGCTGAGCGCCGTGAGCCCCAGGCCGGAGAAGGTGAGTGCCAGGCTGGCGTCAGCCGTGGAGAGCGGCCCGTGGACTGTCAGAAAGCACCAGGTACCAGGGAATTGGGTTGTGTAACTACCCACGTCCACCAGGGGGAGCCCGGCCAGCAGCAGGGCTAGGGAGGACAGCAGGAGGACAGCCAGACGCATGTGGGCCACCGTGATCAGGGCAGAGTGGAGGAGGGGCTGGGTAATGCCCATACACCGCTCCACGGCCATGGCACTGCCCAGTAATAGAGGGCACAGGCCGAAGAACACCAAGCTGGCACCGAACAGTTGGCAAAACATCCCGGCAGGCTCGGTGGTGTCACGCATTCCTGCAGCCACCCTGTGCCTCCGACTCTGACCCAGGTGCAGATGGAGGGCAAAGGCACCAGGGATCAAATTACCAGCCAGGTCGGTTAGCAGTAGAGCCCCCACTAACAACAGGAACGGAGCTTTGGCCCGATGTCTGAAGCGTACATAGGACTTGGCCAGGATGCCCAGGGCGCTTAGGTTGGAGAGGCCACCCAGGGTCATGGTGAAACAGGACAATCCAAAGGAGGGAGGGTTTATGAGGGGTGGCAGTGTGGTGGCATTCAGGGTCTGGATGGATGGACAGGGGCAGGAGGAGAAGTTGAGCTCTGGGAGGTGGTGGAGGACAGAGGGAGAGGAGGGGGCAGAGACGGTAGCCATGAGGTCAGAGGAGCAAGGAGTATTCAGCTTCAATGCCATCTGCAAAGAATGAGAGATATTAAGTTGAAGACTGGTTCAAACGTTTGTAAGCAAACCGCACTTGCGTATTAGATCTATGTAATCCAGCCTGGTCTCATAGACTAGATGTAACATAGTACATGTAAATCCAGGGCACACAAATTTCTATCATATGTTACGTTTGGTATGGGTACATAAGACAGAGGATTGCTTAAGTTGGGATGGATGGGTGCGTGTATAACGCAAATGTCTAGCAACCCAAAGGTTGCGAGTTTGAATCTCATCACGGACAACTTGAGCATTTTAGCTAATTAGTAACTTTTCAACTACTTACTACTTTTTTAGCTATTTTGCAACTACTTAGCATGTTAGCTAACCATGCCCCTAACCATAGCCCTTTTAGCTAACCCTAACCTTAACCCTTTAACATAACTCCTAAACTTAACCCTACCCCTAACTTAGCTAACGTTAGCCACCTAGCTAGAATTCATAACATATCATACTTTTAGCAAATTCATAACATATTGTATGTTTTGCACATTTGTAACATTGTCCCTTTTGCAAATTTATGACATAATAAGAATTGTAATTCGTAACATATCATACGAAATGGGTGATGGACATCAACAAATTAATGCATACCATACGAAACTAAACATACTAAATGGAGTGTCATGGATTTACGTGCAGAATTATACTAAATGCGCTGAGACCAGATTGTGTAATCAGTTGTAATAGGACAGGGATGAGTACTGGCGTGACTTGAGACAATTTGAGAATCTGAGAGTCATACTTATATAAGGCCATTGATCAGTTAAAAATAAATTATGTTGAATTGTCAAAATGAAATGTCTCTCCAAAGGGAAATTCATTTTCTGTGTAACGGATGTGAAACGCTAGCTTAGTTAGCGGTGGTGCGCGCTAAATAGTGTTTCAATCGTTGACGTCACTTGCTCTGAGACCTTGAAGTAGTAGTTCCCCTTGCTCTGCAAGGGCCGCGGCTTTTGTGGAGCGATGGGTAACAATGCTTCGTGGGTGACTGTTGTTGATGTGTGCAGAGGGTCCCTGGTTCGTGCCCGGGTATGGGCGAGGGGACGGTCTAAAGTTATACTGTTACATCTGCATGACTACAACTTTACTAATTTAATTTAACAAAACTCCTAGATATCTCAAGTGCACCTGTGTGATTACGAGCATTCCCTTTGAGGAGGCACATTGAGTGATTATGTGTGACAGGTGGTCTGTGTAGGACTCTTGAGGATTTTAACTTTGCATTAGAACAGACCCTGATTGCACTGAAAAGTCTGTAATGAGACACTAATGGGAACTTGCCTGGTGCTTTCTTTGCCTCTGTGCCCTTTCAGGAACCATATCCAAACACTTACAGTGCCTTCGGAGAGTACTCAGACCCCTTGTCTTTTTCCACAATTTGTTACGTTACAGCCTTATTCTAAAATTGATGACATTTTCCCCCCTCATCAATCTACACACAATACCCCAAAATGACAAAGCAAGAACAGGTTTAGATTTTTTTGCTAATTTATTATAAATAAAAAACTGAAATATCATATTTACATAAGAATTCAGACCCTTTACTCAGTATTTTGTTGAAGCACCTTTGGTAGCGATTACAGCCTCAAGTCTTTTTGGGTATGACGCTACAAGCTTGGCACACCTGTATTTGGGGAGTTTCTCTCATTATGTTCTGCAGATGCTCTCAAGCTCTGTCAGGTTGGATGGGGAACATCTCTACACAGTTATATTCAGGTCTCTCCGGAGATGTTTGACCAGGTTCAAGTCCGGTCTCTGGCTAGAGACTTGTCCCGAAGCCCCTCTCTCCCAATTGCTCAGTTTGTCCAGGTGGCCAGCTCTAGGAAGAGTCTTGGTGGTTCCAAACGTTTTCCATTTAAGAATGATGGAGGCCACTGTCTTCTTGGGGACCTTCAATGCGGCAGGTGTTTTTTGGTACGCTTTCCCAGATCTGTGCCTCGACACAATCCTGTCTCGGCGCTCTACGAACAATTCCTTCGACCTAGTGGCTTGGTTTTTGCTCTGACATGCACTGTCAACTGTGGGACCTTATATAGACAGGTCTGTGCCTTTCCAAATCATGTCCAATCAATTGAATTTACCACAGGTGGACTTCAATCAAGTTGTAGAAACGTCTCATAGATGATCAATAGAAACAGGATGCAACTGAGCTCAATTTTGAGTCTCATAGCAGAGGTTCCGAATACTTCTGTAAATGGTATTTAGATTTGTTTTTTTGTTTTGTTTTGCAAAAAAAATCTAAAAACCTGTTTTCACTTTGTCATTATGGGGTATTGTGTGTAGATTGATGAGGACAAAATATAATTTTAGGATAAGGCTGTACCTTTACAAAATGTGGGAAAGTTGAGGGGTCTGAGAGGGGTCTGAATACACCTCCCTGGGAAGAGGAAGGGCGGGGGTGTATGCTTCATGATTAATGACTCATGGTGTATTCATAACAACATACAGGAACTCAAGTCCTTCTGCTCACCCGACCTATAATTCCTTACAATCAAATGCCTGTCATTTTATCTAGCAAAATAATTCTCATCAGTTATAGTCAGACACCAAGATGGCCATCAAGGAACTCCACTGGACTGCAAACTGGAAACCATATATCCTGAGGCTGCATTTATTGTAGCTGGGGATTTTAACAAAGCAAATTTGAGAACAAGTCTACCTAAATTCTACCAGCATATTAATTGCGCTACGCGCATGGGCAAAATCCTCGATCACTGCTACTCTAACTTCCGCAATGCATTCAAAGCCCTCCCCCACCCTCCCTTCGGCAAATCTGACCAAGATGCCATCTTGCTCCTGCCGTCTTATAGGCAGAAACTCAAACAGGATGAACCAGTGACGAGAACCATTCAACGCTGGTCCGACCAATCGGTAGCCACGCTTCAAGATTATTTTGATCACACGGACTGGAATACGTTCCGGTCAGCCTCAGAGAACAACATCGACCTATACGCTGACTCGGTGAGTGCATTTATAAAGAAGTGCATTGGAGATGTTGTACCCACTGTGACTATTAAAACCTACCCTAACCAGAAATTGTGGATGGATGGCGGCATTGGCGCAAAACTGAACTATGGAAAGAGGTCTGGGACTATGACTGAATATAAACAGTGTAGTTATTCCTTCCGCAACGCGATCAAACAAGTGAAATGCCAGTACAGGGACAGCAATTCATCAGCTCAGACACGAGACGTTTGTGGCAGGGTCTACAGGAAATCACAGACTACAAAAAGAAAGCCAGCCACGTCTCGGACACCGACGTCACGCTTCCAGACAAACTAAACACCTTCTTTGCCTGCTTTTAGGATAATACCGTGCCACCGTCGCGGCCCGCTAACAAGGACTGCCCCCTCATCCTTCTCCGTGGTTGATGTGAGTAAAACATTTAAATGTGTTAACCCTTGCAGGGCTGTCTCTTATTCATCCATTTACATTTGTGTGTATAAGGTAGTCATTGTGAATTTGTTAGATTACTTGTTAGATATTACTGCACTGTCAGAACTAGAAGCACAAGCATTTCTCTATACTCACATTAACATCTGCAAACCATGTGCGTGTGACAGCATCCCTAGCCTCGTCCTCAGAGCACGCACAAACCAGCTGGCTGGTGTGTTTATGGACATATTCAATCGCTCCCTATCCCAGTCTGTTGTCCCGACATGTTTCAAGATGGCTACCATTGTTCCTGTACCCAAGAAGGCAAAGATAACTGAACTAAATGACTACCACCACATATCGCTCACTTCTGTCATCATGAAGTGCTTTGAGAGACTGGTCAAGGATCATATCACCTCCACCTTACCGGCCACCCTAGACCCACTTCAGTATGCATACCACCCCAACAGGTCCACAGACGATGCAATCGCCATCACATTGCACACTGCCCTATCCCATCTGGACAAAATAAATACCTATGTAAGAATGCTGTTCATTGACTACAGCTTAGCATTCAACACCGTAGTACCCTCCAAGCTCATCAAGCTGGAGGCCCTGGGTCTCAACCCCGCCCAGTGCAATTGGGTCCTGGTCTTTCTGATGGGCCGCCCCCAGGTGGTGAAGGTAGGAAACAACATCTCAGCGTTCTCAGCCCCCTCCTGTACTCCCTGTTCACCCACAACTGCATTGCCATGCACGCCTCGAAGTCAAGTTTGCAGATGACACAACAGTAGTGGGCTTGATTACCAATAACGACGAGACAGCCTACATGGAGGAGGTGAGGGCACTCGGAGGGTGGTGTCAGCAAAACAACCTCTCACTCAACGTCAACAAAACAAAGAAGATGATCATGGACTTCAGGAAACTGCAGAGGGAGCACCCCGCTATCCACATCGAAGTGACAGCAGTGGAGAAGGTGGAAAGTTTTAAGTTCCTCGGCATACACATCACACATCACAACAACACATACAGTGTGGTGAAGAAGGCGCAAACAGTGCCTCTTCAACCTCAGGAGGCTGAAGAAATTTGTCTTGTCACCCAAAACCCTGACAAACTTTTACAGATGCACAATCAAGAGCATCCTGTCTGGCTGTATCACAGCCTAGTACGGAAACTGCACCGCCCTCAACCGCAAGACTCTCCAGAGACTAAGCTACCTGCCCTCCAGGACACCTACACCACCCAATGTCACAGGAAGGCCAAACAAATCATCATGGACATCAACCACCAGAGCCACTGCCTGTTCACACCGCGACCATCCAGAAGGCGAGGTCAGTACAGGTGCATCAAAACTGGGAGGAGAGACTGAAAAACAGCTTCTATCTCAAGGCCATCAGACTGCTAAACAGCAGTCACTAACTCAGAAAGGCTGCTGCCTACATTGAGACTCAATCACTGGCCACTTTAATAAATGGATCACTAGTCACTTTATACAATGCCACTAAATAATGCCACTTTAATAATGTTTACATATCTTACATTACTCATATCACATGTATATACTGTATTTTATACCATCTATTACACCTTGTCTATGACACTCGGCCATCGCTTATCCATATACTTACTGTACATATTCTCATTCACCCCTTTTAGATTTGTGTGTATTAGGTAGTTGTTGGGGAATTGTTAGATTACTTGTTAGGGTGGCAGGGTAGCCTAGTGGTTAGAGTGTTGGACTAGTAACCGGAAGGTTGCAAGTTCAAACCCCCGAGCTGACAAGGTACAAATCTGTCATTTTGCCCCTGAACAGACAGTTAACCCACTGTTCCTAGGCCATCATTGAAAACAAGAATTTGTTCTTAACTGACTCGCCTAGTTAAATAAAGGTAAAATTAAAATAAATAAAAAAGATATTACTGCACTGTCAGAACTAGAAGCACAAGCATTTCGCTACACTTGCATTAACATCTGTTAACTATGTGTATGTGACAAATACAATTTGATTTGATTTGAATGCACTATGTATGTATAGTTACACACACCAGGCATGCACGCACACACATCGAACCCGATAACTTCAAGCCTGCCCTCAAATCTTTGCCTTAGTGTCACTCTGCACTCTCCAGGCATACATATCCCTTTTTCCAAGGTCCTCTGTATTTGTTGTGACAGAAATGACACATGACAAGACTCATGGGGCACCCTGGGAGCAGATAGCCATGCGAATGGGTGATGATTACTCATCATCACAGAACTGAGTACTAGTTTCATGGTTTGGCTGATAAAAAAGAAAGACAAAGTCTCACACTCTAAATACTGTATGCTCCCAACAATTGAATGGGTTAACCTGATAACCAAGGATGATTTTGGGGGGCAGATTTAAGTGATAGCTGTTTTTGCTGAATAGTTACAGGCCAACAGACTGGTTTGTGGAGGTTGTTTTCAGTCCTTGCTTTGTGTATGCTTAGTCCTTGAGTAATGTTAGTCTTTTCCTGCACATCCTAGTCTCTTGCAGGGAACATCGGGCCACATTAATGAATTGACAGACAAGTTAGAGAGATTGTTTCCGTTCCATTTATTGTAAATATGGACAACCAAATACATTACAAGTAACTTTGATGCCACCTCTATACATCAAAATAACAAAAATGTATCTCTTTAAAAATAAAGTGGTGTATAAGGTCACAATCCTACAATGACGACCATGTATGGTAAAGAAGTAAGATAGAAGGTTATCTCTCCAAATAAATTTATATTTTTATTTTATTTTATTTAACCTTTATTTAACTAGGCAAGTCATTTAAGAAGAAATTCTTATTTACAATGATGGCCTAGGAACAGTGGGTTAACTGGTCTAGGAACAGTGGGTTAACTGGTCTAGGAACAGTGGCTTAACTGGTCTAGGAACAGTGGGTTAACTGGTCTAGGAACAGTGGGTTAACTGGTCTAGGAACAGTGGGTTAACTGGTCTAGCAACAGTGGGTTAACTGGTCTAGGAACAGTGGGTTAACTGGTCTAGGAACAGTGGGTTAACTGGTCTAGGAACAGTGGGTTAACTGGTCTAGGAACAGTGGGTTAACTGGTCTAGCAACAGTGGGTTAACTGGTCTAGCAACAGTGGGTTAACTGGTCTAGGAACAGTGGGTTAACTGGTCTAGGAACAGTGGGATAACTGCCTTGTTCAGGGGCAGAATGACAGATTTTTACCGTGGCAGCTCAGGGATTCGATCCAGCAACCTTTAGGTTACTGGCCCAATGCTAGAAATGACAACCAAATATGACTAAAAGTAAGTTAGATGTTCTCCATACATAGAAAACACACAAAATAGTTTATTATTGAAAAAATATATGCTTTTGGTGGAAAAACACACAAATGTGGATCGTTCAAGTGAATCCATTTTTCAGACAGAATATGACTTCATTTTAAATGTGTATACATGATATCATATTTTCCATCATGTGTACATGCTTGTGATCCATTTTGATGTCATTTTAATATTATTTCACAATTGTGTTAATACACATACGTACCATTGAAGCCCAATTGTAAAGCGATTTGTCTTCCTCTGATGAGGAGTATGACAGATCGGACCAATGTGCAGCGTTGTAAGTGTTCGTCATTTTGAATGAAAAGACACTGAACACGAAAATACAAAATAACAAAGAGAAAGAACGAAACGAAACAGTTCTGTAGGGTGAATACACAGAAAACATAATAAAGGAACTAAGGTCAGAACGTGACACCAATGTTGCATTTTTGCAACGTTTCCAGAAAATTGTTCTACAAACTTAAATTCAAAAAAGTAATTATTTTCATAATCAGAGGCATAAATAATTTTTTATTTGGATATATGCTTGGGTCTCAACGGGTTAAAGAAAGAGAGTGAAAAACAGATTGCTTACAGGTTACTTCTGAGCATCTCAGAACAGAAAATTGATGCAGGGTTATTGCTCTCTCAAGTCAACACTTGAATGAGAAGATTACTGATCTCATCACTGAACATGGCCAGCACTCAAGTCTTCATTCATTTCCTCTACAGTCTGCTAGTATAGCTGCCCAATCCACTTCAGCCATGCTAGCCTGACAGAGGATAATGATGTTTCACACTCATGAGCCAGCTCTATTCAAACAGCAAATTACATCCTTCCTTCCTTCCTTCTGCTGGGGTAAAATTACACCTGGCACAATACAGCAAAATGACATCTCCAGGTGGGCATGGGAATAATCAGTGTCACGTCCTGACCTTAGTTCCTTTTGTATGTCTCTATTTTAGGTTGGTCAGGGCGTGAGTTGGGGTGGGCATTCTATGTTTTGTTCTTGTGTTTATATTTCTATGTGTTTGGCCTGGTATGGTTCCCAATCAGAGGGAGCTGTCAATCGTTGTCTCTGATTGAGAACCATACTTAGGTAGCCTGTTTTCCCACTCTTGTTGGTGTGTGGTTATTTTCCGTTTCAGTGTTTTTCACCATTCGGGACTGGTTCGGTTTTTCTTTCTTCGCTTGTTTTCCTGTGTTCAGTGTAATAAATATGACAAACACTTACCACGCTGCATATTGGTCCAATATTTCCTACTCCTCCTCAGAAGAGGAAGACGACAACCATTACAATCAGTAGCTTTGTAAACATGCTGGATAGCTTTTTTTCACTGTACTCCTTTATCCCTCTTTCTTTCTGCTGCAGTTTTTTGCACCCTCTGTCACTCCCCTCCCCTTCTTTTAGAGGCTTCCTTGCCAATGGAGGTATATCCACGGAGGAACCAAGGTGAATATAAAGCTGAACATTTCAACTTGAGAGAGTACGTAAAACTGACAAAGAACCTCCCTGATTATAAGACCACAGGCTTCATGTTAGTAGAGGCAGGGCAGTGACAATGACCTAAGACGAGCCATTAGTCGTCATGTCATCTGAAGTGAATACATTACGTTTCCTCTTGATTCTCTTTACTGCGTTGTGCTCCTGTTTGAATCACAGTACACAAGTGCTCCCTATCAAACCTAACTGCAGATGCAACCATGCTATAACAACTGCAAACACATCTCCTCCCCTCACAAACTTGAGAAGAGCTATAGTAGCTAAAATACATATGAAACAGTTGGGGGTTCAAATATTATTTAGGGTATTTCACATTTTGAAGTAACTATTTTGATAGTTTTTCTTCGAAAATAGAAGTAGTTGATTATTGGAATGTATTTAGAAATACACTATTTAATTAACATAATACAAGAATCCATATAAAAATCCTTAAATTTAGAGATCTGTTATTTTTCATGTCTTAATCCAACATATCCACCTATGTTGTCCTTCCGCATCTGCAGTGGAAAGTGGCAGAGCTACAGTGCTGTTTGTCAGACCAGGAGACATCCCTAAAAAGGGTCTTCTCACGAAACCGTCTGTAGCTTCTGAACCGTTTGGGCTACAAACTAATATGACGCCACTGTGGAAAGGGTAGGCTCTTCTGAAGGTAACCCATACAAATTCATGGAAGTATGGAGGTAGTTTTGTGCCAACAAAAATAAGGGGTTAAATATGTGTAAAAAAAACAAACAGATATCTCCTAGATATAGGACAGACACTTCAAAACCGTATTTCTTATGATTTCTTTTTTTAGTCTTTTCTTTCTTTCATTTCTGAATGTGTTATTCAATGCGTTTCTATGAGCTATAGTGGTAAAGGCCAAATTCAATGTTTTATCAAATCATTTTTTATCTATTTTATATATACTTTCAACAATTCTAAATCAAATAGCTAAATTACCATCTTAAAACAATTCCAAATGTTAGCTAAGTAACCCCCCCATTTTGATTGAGATGACAGTCAATTAGAACCTAATTGTGGCATAGCCAATTAAAATAATTGAACCAATGTTTTGAATATTTTATTAAGTAATTGCATGCCTAGTGCCAACATGATTATTCCTGAGTTAATCACACTTACCTTACACCATCAATCTGGCATGGTTCTTCATATGAATGTCACTTTGTGGAATGATACAGAATGCAGGATTGATGGATGAGGTGTGAAGGTCTTACCCATCCGATACCCAAATCAGCCTCTCGTCTGCAGCTGTGCCAGCATGGGTCTGTCAAACTCAATTCTGCAGGCAGAGGAGCACCGTCTCTTCTCTCATTACCATAGTCCAGTCACTAAGACACTCATTGTGACACTCGTTTCCTCTCTTTCTCTCTGAGTCTATCTCCTCTCGCTCTCCACTCTCTCTTCCCCTTCCCACCCCCCTCTCTGACTCTTCTGACGCTTTTATCTGATCTTCGCCCGCAGGACCTGCATAATCTTCTCTCTTAGCCCCTCTCTGACATCATCACCAGGATGTTCTGCCTAATAAAGTCTCTGGTCTGTCTGTGATAACGATTATAAGTAACAGTTGGGCTGCAGGGGGTCACATGTGTGGCTGTGTGGTCCTGTCACCTTTTTGCCTCCACTAATAATTCTAATTGGTTTCAGTATAAAAAGGCTGTCAAGTAACATTAGATACATTTTTCATTCCAGTCTCTTATTAGCAGCTCAGGTAATTTTCGAAGATACAATATCATATAGGGAAGAATACAGATTTGTTTGAATGGTAATATTTTTGTTGTTTCACAGTACTACTTTATGGAGATAAAATATAAATAAGATAAAATAGCTTCTTCATGGAACTTAGACATTTTGATTGGTAGATATTAGATAATTGGTAGACAATTACATTTCAAAAGGAACTGTAGAGCACCCATAATTAAACGTTTTCATAAAGTATCAGATAAAACAATTTGCAAACATTCAAAACCACCTTCAGACCATTTACTAGACAGAACAGATTTATTTTTATTTATTTTTTCCACATAAAATCTAAATGTTTTGTTAATTTCTTTACAGGTCTGGTAGGTAAACACAAAGATAAGGCAAGGTAAACAAAACTGGACAGTCCCTCTACATTCCAGCTGAATCTCTTGGTGATAAAGCCATTTAATTTCTCTTTGTTTTCTGTCCCTGATTAGCAGTCTAGCTCAGAGGAACGTGATGCTGTCTCCTCCTGCATGCACTTCAATTGGCTGTGCCTGAGAGGATTTTGGGTGAGACGCAGCAGTTCCATATTCTCCATCAGTCTCCAAGGCACCTGTGGGGAATCCTGAGAAAGAACAACAAAACAAAACCAGGTAGCATAGCAACAAAAGACGGAGCATCAGAGAGAGCCACTCGCTTCAGTCAACTCCTGACTGGGGTTCTCATTTGAGCTTACATTTATTTATCCTACCCCCTTCTGTGAAGTTTAGAAATAAGCAGTCACCTTGAATGTTCAACCTTAAAGGAGCAATCTGGAGCAAGCTATAAATGAACAAACTGCCTTGTTAATGTTTTAAAACCTCTTAAGGATCCAACTTAAAAATAAAAAAAATTGGTCTAAAATGACATAGCCAAATCTAACTGCCTGTAGCTCAGGACCTGAAACAAGGATATATATATTCTTGATACCATTTGAAAGGAAACACTTTGAAGTTTGTGGAAATGTGAAAAGAATGTAGGAGAATATAACACATTAGATCTGGTAAAACATTATGCAAAGAAAAAAACAATTAATTTTTTTGTATTTCTTTTGTACCATCATCTTTGAAATGCAAGAGAAAGGCCATAATGTACAGTGCCTTGCGAAAGTATTCGGCCCCCTTGAACTTTGCGAACTTTTGCCACATTTCAGGCTTCAAACATAAAGATATAAAACTGTATTTTTTTGTGAAGAATCAACAACAAGTGGGACACAATCATGAAGTGGAACGACATTTATTGGATATTTCAAACTTTTTTAACAAATCAAAAACGGAAAAATTGGGCGTGCAAAATTATTCAGCCCCTTTACTTTCAGTGCAGCAAACTCTCTCCAGAAGTTCAGTGAGGATCTCTGAATTATCCAATGTTGACCTAAATGACTAATGATGATAAATACAATCCACCTGTGTGTAATCAAGTCTCCGTATAAATGCACCTGCACTGTGATAGTCTCAGAGGTCCGTTAAAAGCGCAGAGAGCATCATGAAGAACAAGGAACACACCAGGCAGGTCCGAGATACTGTTGTGAAGAAGTTTAATGCCGGATTTGGATACAAAAAGATTTCCCAAGCTTTAAACATCCCAAGGAGCACTGTGCAAGCGATAATATTGAAATGGAAGGAGTATCAGACCACTGCAAATCTACCAAGACCTGGCCGTCCCTCTAAACTTTCAGCTCATACAAGGAGAAGACTGATCAGAGATGCAGCCAAGAGGCCCATGATCACTCTGGATGAACTGCAGAGATCTACAGCTGAGGTGGGAGACTCTGTCCATAGGACAACAATCAGTCGTATATTGCACAAATCTGGCCTTTATGGAAGAGTGGCAAGAAGAAAGCCATTTCTTAAAGATATCCATAAAAAGTGTTGTTTAAAGTTTGCCACAAGCCACCTGGGAGACACACCAAACATGTGGAAGAAGGTGCTCTGGTCAGATGAAACCAAAAGTGAACTTTTTGGCAACAATGCAAAACGTTATGTTTGGCGTAAAAGCAACACAGCTCATCACAATGAACACACCATCCCCACTGTCAAACATGGTGGTGGCAGCATCATGGTTTGGGCCTGCTTTTCTTCAGCAGGGACAGTGAAGATGGTTAAAATTGATGGGAAGATGGATGGAGCCAAATACAGGACCATTCTGGAAGAATGGAGTCTGCAAAAGACCTGAGACTGGGACGGAGATTTGTCTTCCAACAAGACAATGATCCAAAACATAAAGCAAAATCTACAATGGAATGGTTCAAAAATAAACATATCCAGGTGTTAGAATGGCCAAGTCAAAGTCCAGACCTGAATCCAATCGAGAATCTGTGGAAAGAACTGAAAACTGCTGTTCACAAATGCTCTCCATCCAACCTCACTGAGCTCGAGCTGTTTTGCAAGGAGGAATGGGAAAAAATTTCAGTCTCTCGATGTGCAAAACTGATAGAGACATACCCCAAGCGACTTACAGCTGTAATCGCAGTAAAAGGTGGCGCTACAAAGTACTAACTTAAGGGGGCTGAATAATTTTGCACGCCCAATTTTTCAGTTTTTGATTTGTTAAAAAAGTTTGAAATATCCAATAAATGTCGTTCCACTTCATGATTGTGTCCCACTTGTTGTTGATTCTTCACAAAAAAGTACAGTTTTATATCTTTATGTTTGAAGCCTGAAATGTGGCAAAAGGTCGCAAAGTTCAAGGGGGCCGAATACTTTCGCAAGGCACTGTATTATTCCAGCCCAGGCGCAATTTAGATTTTGTCCACTAGAGGACAACAGTGTACGTGCAATGTTTACATTGATCCAATTAACCATTGCATATCTGTTCAAAATGTTGTATCAAGACAACCCAAATGTGCCTAATCGGTTCATTAATACAATTTCAAGTTCATAACTGTCCACTCTCCTCAAACAATAGCATGGTATTCTTTCACCGTAATAGCTCCTGTAAATTGGACAGTGCAGTTAGATTAACAAGAATTAAAGCTTTCTCCCCATTTCTCTCCCGTATAAATCAAATAGGTGTATCCAATTTCTGCTGGCTTTATGACTGGCTTAAAAAGAAATCTATCTATTTTCTACACACTGATGCTTTTTTAATGGAAATGTGATTCTATCTTGTTGGTGCCCTGTGGTTGTTGTTGCTGGCGCTGCTGAAATCCTTGATGCAAGGAGTCACTTGCCCACATCTCTGGCAGTATTCATCCAGAAACTTGTAGTGTATAAGAGACATCCATTCCATTCAGTCCTGCCCTCCACTTTTTCACCCACAATACAGCACAATGACGTTTTGAAAAGGTCTGTCCCACTGAGCACCAACTGGTTGAATCAACGTTGTTTCAATGTCATTTGTCAACGTATTGTGTCAATCAATCAAACAAGACATAACATTCACATGATTTGCACAGCAAAAAAACATGAGCAAGTAGGGAGGGATTGATACAGCAGTTCAAGATACAACCATTGAGAGATATTACTACCCAACAAAGGTCTTTGATGGTGGAGATGCATTAAAGCTTATGTAGCTGAGCCATGCAGCTTAGCTGTGGACTTCTCTAGAATAACAATGTTAAAAAAAGTATGCTTTCCAGGAACATTGAAAATAAAGTGGTTTGATCCAAAAACTTATTTTAATTGCATTTTTTGGCAGGAGTTATGGCACACGAACAATTTCATCGAATCCAATAGAATGTCCAAATGAATTCCTAGTAAAATAGACGAGGCGTCATATATACATTTACCTCTATCAAGGTTTGAAGAAGGTATTTAATGTATGTCCAGAGGTCAGAGACCACTGAGCATTCCCAAAATCACATGTACAGTATCTCAGTATTCACACCCTTCATTTTCCGCCACATTTAGTTGTGTTAGAGCTTGAATTAAAAACATGTTTTTTTGTCGCTGGTCTACACATAGTATCCCATATTGTCAAAGTGGAATTATGTTTTCAATTTTTGTAAACAAATTAATGAAAAGCTGAAATGTCTGGAGTCAATACGTATTCAACCCATTTGTTATGGCACGCTTAAATATGTTCAGGAGTAAAAATCTGCTTAACAAGTTACATATTAAATTGCATGGACTCACTTTGTTTGTAATAATAGTGTTATACATGATTTTTTGAATGACTACCTCATCTCTGTACCCCACACATACACTTATCCATAAGGTCCCTCAGTCGAGCAGTGCATTTCAAACACATATTCAAAGACCAGGGAAGTTTTCCAATGCCTCACAAAGAAGGGACTTATTGTTCAAGGGTTAAAAAAAAGCAGACATTAAATATCCCTTTGAGCATGGTGAAGTTAATAATTATACGTTGGATGGTGTATCAATACACCCAGTCACTACAAAGATACAGGCATCCTTCCTAACTCAGTTGCCGGACAGGAAGGAAACCGCTCAGGGATTTCACCATGAGGCTGATGGTGACTTTAAAACAGTTACAGAGTTTAATGGCTGTGATAGGAGAAAACTGAGGATGGATCAACAACATTTTAGTTACTCTTCAATATTAACCTAACTGACAGAGTGAAAAGAAAAAAGCCTGTACAGAATAAAAAATGAATGAATCCTGTTTGTAACATGGCACTAAAGTAATACTGCAAAAAATTTGGCAAAGCAATTCACTTTTTGTCCTGAAAACAAATTGTTATGTTTGGGGCAAATCCAATAAAACATATTTTCAAGCATAGTGGTGGCTGCATCATGTTATGTGTATGCTTGTAATCGTTAAGGACTGGGGAGTGTTTCAGGATAAAAAAAGAAATGGAATAGAGCTAAGCACAGGGGAAATCCTAGAGGAAAACCTGGTTCATTCTGCTTTCCACCAGACACTGGGAGATGAATTCACCTTTCAGCAGGACAATAACTTAAAAGACAAGGCCAAATCTACATGGGATTTCCTTACCAAGAAGACAGTAAATGTTCCTGTGTGGCCGAGTTACAGTTTGACCTAAATCTACTTGAAAATCTATGGCAAGACCTGAAAATGGTTGTCTAGCAATGATCAACAAGAAATTTGACAGAACTTAAAACATATCGAAAATAATTGGCAAATATTGCACAGTCCAAGCGTGGACAGCGCTTAGAGTTACCCTGAAAGACTCACAGCTGTAATCGCTGCCAAATGTACTTCTACAAACTATTGAATCAGGGTGTGAATACTTATGTAAATTTGATATTTCTGTATTTCATTTTCAATACATTTGCAAAAATGTCTAAAAACATATTTTCACTTTGTCATTATGGGGTATTGTGTGTAGATGAGTGAGACAACAATCAATGTAATCAATTTTGAATTCAGACTGTAACACAACTAAATATGTAATATGTCAAGGGGTATGAATACTGAATCAAGAGTTCAACCGTTGAAGATATTATCATCCACGTTTTATTCAGAAGTGACAATATAGTGTATAATTATGAGAACATTGTTCTACCTCACCTTCCAGTTCACCTGTTCTCCAAATTATAGGAGCTAACTGTTCCAGAAGAAGTAACCGCAGGTGCACTTTTTTCGGTCTAGTTAAGTTTGAAGGAGAGAGTGGAGACCAGGCCAACAGATTTGAGAGTATTCAAAAGAGTCTCATCCAGGGGATGTGTGGCGATAAGGGAATCCCAGGTACTCCTTAGGCTTTTAGAGCAGAGCGGAGCCTAAAGTTAAAAATAGAAAGAAGGAAGTCCCTGGGAGAGTACCAGTACCGCTTACCTTGCGGTAGCAGAGAGAATGGTCTATGACTACGGTGGCTGGGGTCTTTGACAATTTTTAGGGTCTTCCTCTGCCACCGTCTGGTGTAGAGGTCCTGGATGGCAGGAAGCTTGGCCTTGGTGATGTACTGAGCCGTACGCACTACCCTCTGTAGTGCCTTGTGGTCGGTGGCTGAGCAGTTGTCATACCAGGCAGTGATGCAACCCGTCAGGATGCTCTCGATGGTGCAGCTGTAGAACCTTTTGAGGATCTGAGGACCCATGCCAAATCTTTTCAGTTTCCTGAGGGGGGATAGGTTTTGTTGTGCCCTCTTCACAACTCTCTTGTTGTGTTTGGACCATGTTAGTTTGTTGTTGATGTGGACGCCAAGGAACTCTCAAAATGCTCCACTACAGCCCAGTCGATGAGAATGGAGGCGTGCTCGGTCCTCCTTTTCCTGTAGTCCACAATCATCTCCTTTGTCTTGATCACGTTGAAGGAGAGGTTGTTGTCCTTGCACCACACGGTCAGGTCTCTGACCTCCTCTCTATAGGCTGTCTTGTCACTGGGAAGCTCTCGGCTGTGCTTCCCTTTGTAGTCTGTAATAGTTTGCAAGCCCTGCCACATCCGGCTAGCGTCGGGGCCGGTGTAGTATGATTCAATCTTAGTCCTGTATTGACGCTTTAACTGTTTGATGGGTTGTCGGAGGGCATAGAGGGATTTCTTTTAAGCTTCCGGGAATAGAGTCCCGCTCCTTGAAAGCGGCAGCTCTACCCTTTAGCTCAGTGCGGATGTTGCCTGTAATCCATGGCTTCTGTTTGGGGTATGACCCCATGTTTTAAGTGTAATGCCATTTCCCATTTATTCATGTACATGTGTATATTGCACAGTTATAACCCTTAACTAATACTGTTTACATGTGTGCATATATTTCCCTTATAGAACCACAACAGTAAGATTTGAAGTGATTTGGATTACCACACATAAAGAACTTTGAGGGTATCAGCTGTGTCTGTGTGATTGTGTTGATTACCAAGTGTTCAGTATGGGCCTCAACATCATGTTCTGACCGGACAGCACTATAGTGGGCAAAACCAAACCAATCAGTTAGAAGTACATAGCGGGTAAGGGCATTCACAGCCAATGCTCAGAAGGGTGAGGGAATACCAGCCAACCGTTTTGACTCAATCCTTGTGTAAGATATGTTGAATTTCTTCAATGTTATACCCACTATCAGAAAAAAATAGGCTGGGAAGCACCACCTACGGGACATTTCTACAGCCTTTAGTCTCCTTTCCAGAGATTTAACAGAGCCCTGCTTAGATTTTATATTTGTCACTGACTACCACCAATGTGCTATCAAGAGAATGATCATTGAGAGATCTCTTAATAACTAAATAGATTTACTGTTGCTATCAAAGTCATTCCAAAGTGTAGGGTTAACAGAGCAAATGAAATGTAACCACACTTCATAAAGCATAATCATCAATGAGACTATTTAGGCCTGTAGCATTTGTGAAGTCATCAACATCTATTGTTTCAATTCAAACCAGGGTTCAACTAAAACTAGACAATACATGTAGGCATGGGGTTTCACGCTTTGGTTGATTTCAAATTTAATCTACGAGTTAATGATTAACATGTTGGATTCATGTCTTCATCTCAACCAAAAATCTAAGGTAGCCCTATCCTGCAGCCAAATGACCAAATCACCCTCTAGTGGCCTCATGGGTGGAATGTTATTGATATTTTAATAAACATAAACCTGAAAATCTGGAGTTTCTTTGATGAACCGTTTTGTTATATTTCAGTCTTCTGTGATGTACAGTTGAAGTGGGAAGTTTACATACACTTAGGTTGGAGTCATTAAAACTCGTTTTTCAACCACTCCACAAATGTCTTGTTAACAAACTTTAGTTTTGGCAAGTCAAGTTAGGACAACTACTTTGTGCAGTATACAAGTAATTTTTCCAGCAATTGTTTACAGACAGATTATTTCACTTAGAATTCACTGTTTCACTGACCCAGTGGGTCAGAAGTTTACATACACTAAGTTGACTGTGCCTTTAAACAGCTTGGAAAATTCCAGAAAATTATGTCATGGCTTTAGAAGCTTCTGATAGGCTAATTGACAGTCGTTTTAGTCAATTGGAGGTGTACCTGTGGATGTATTTCAAGGCCTACCTTGGTGCCTAAACTCGGTGCCTCTTTGCTTGACAGCATGGGAAAATCAAAAGAAATCAGCCAAGACCTCAGAAAGAAATTTGTAGACCTCCACAAGTCTGGTACATCCTTGGGAGCAATTTCCAAATGCCTGAAGGTACCACGTTCATCTGTACAAACAATAGTACGGAAGTATAAACACCATGGGACCACGTAGCTGTCATACCGCTCAGGAAGGAGATGCGTTCTGTCTCCTAGAGATTAACTTACTTTGGGGCGAAAAATGCAAATCAATCCCAAAATAACAGCAAAGGACCTTGTGAAGAGGCTGGAGTAAAAACAGGTACAAGAGTATCTATATCCACAGTAAAACAAGTCCTATATTGACATAACCTGAAAGGCCGCTCAGCAAGGAAGAAGCCACTGCTCCAAAACCACCATAAAAAAGCCAGACTACGGTTTGCAACTGCACATGGGGACAAAGATCATACTTTTTGGAGAAATGTCCTCTGGTCTGATGAAACAAAAATAGAACCGTTTGGCAATAATGACCATCGTTATGTTTGGAGGAAAAAGGGGGATGCTTGCAAGCTGAAGATCACCATCCCAACCGTGAAGCACAGGGGTGTCAGCATCATGTTGTGGGAGTGCTTTGCTGCAGGAGGGACTGGTGCACTTCAAAAAATAGACGGCATCATAAGGAGGAAAATTACGTGGATATATTGAAGCAACATCTCAAGACAGTCATGAAGTTAAAGCTTGGTCGCAAATGGATCTTCCAAATGGACAATGACCCCAAGCACACTTCCAAAGTTTTGGCCAAATGGCTTAAGGACAACAAAGTCAAGGTATTGGAGTGGCCATCACAAAGCCCTGACCCCAATCCCATAGAAAAATTGTGGGCAGAACTGAAAAAGCATGTGCGAGCAAGGAGGCCTACAAACCTGACTCAGATACACCAGCTCTGTCAGGAGGAATGAGCCAAAATTAACCCAACTTATTGTTGGAAGCTTGTGGAAGGCTACCCGAAATGTTTGACCCAAGTTAAACAATCTACCAAATACTAATTGAGTGTATGTAAACTTCTGACCCACTGGGAATGTGATGAAAGAAATAAAAGCTTAAATCAGTGATAACCGTGATAACACGTTAAGTTGTTTTATAAATAAATATCTGACATTGTATTCCAATTTGAACTTTGTTGTTATTTAAATGGTTTGAAACCACATTGATAACAGATTGATGACAACTACACCAAAAATCAAAGATTGTTTTTCAATTGGAATTTTGTGCTTTTAGATGAGTTTTAGATGGCTGATAACACATTGGGAATTCCACACACTTCTGGCTGTCTTTTTGAGTGGGTGAATAAAGGTTGAAAACTCATGGATCAACATTTTAACCAAATATTACACACATTTCCACGTTGTTAATTACGAAGGTATGCCCAGTGGGGTGATTGTGTTCCATCTGAGCAGGTGAAGAAAATTAACAGCAGAGAGAGAAATTAACAGCAAAGAGAGGGAAGTAAGTGCTTCTTGTTTGGCCCTGTCTGGGGGTGTCCTCGGATGGGGCCACAGTGTCTCCTGACCCCTCCTGTCTCAGCCTCCAGTATTTATGCTGCAGTAGTTTATGTGTCGGGGGGCTGGGGTCAGTTTGTTATATCTGGAGTACTTCTCCTGTCCTATTCGGTGTCCTGTGTGAATCTAAGTGTGCGTTCTCTAATTCTCTCCTTCTCTCTTTCTTTCTCTCTCTCGGGGGACCTGAGCCCTAGGACCATGCCCCAGGACTACCTGACATGATGACTTCTTGCTGTCCCCAGTCCACCTGGCCACGCTGCTGTTCCAGTTTCAACTGACCTGAGCCCTAGGACCATGCCCCAGGACTACCTGACATGATGACTCCTTGCTGTCCCCAGTCCACCTGGCCATGCTGCTGCTCCAGTTTCAACTTCCACCTGACTGTGCTGCTGCTCCAGTTTCAACTGTTCTGCCTTGTTATTATTCGACCATGCTGGTCATTTATGAACATTTGAACATCTTGGCCATGTTCTGTTATAATCTCCACCCGGCACAGCCAGAAGAGGACTGGCCACCCCACATAGCCTGGTTCCTCTCTAGGTTTCTTCCTAGGTTTTGGCTTTTCTAGGGAGTTTTTCCTAGCCACCGTGCTTCTACACCTGCATTGCTTGCTGTTTGGGGTTTTAGGCTGGGTTTCTGTACAGCACTTTGAGATATCAGCTGATGTACGAAGGGCTATATAAATAAATTTGATTTGATTTGATTTGTATTCCTATCCGTCTTCTGCTCTGTATGGGACCCCTGGCCAGGTGAATAGCACTAACACAAAGGGCAGTTGGAGTTGGAGAGAGGGATAGAGGAGGATTGGAGAGACGGGTAAATACAGGGAGAGGAGAAGAGAGAAAGTTGGGGTTGCAGGCTTTGATAATGACCTTCATTCAATGATTTATATATACACTCTAGATGACTGACAGAGGGCGCTGTTTTGAGCCAATCTGATGGAGACTATCCCCACCCATTCAGAGTTTGACATCTGTACTAACACAAACAGTTCTGAACCAATCAGAAACCTTTTCAAAACAATTCCACATCAGATTCTGGTAGACTACACATACGGCAGTTGCCTTAATCTAAAAAGGAGACAGAAATACATTTTAGATATACAGTATCTTGAACCATATTTAACAAAATAATATCAAGCTACACAGAAAATATTTAAATTTTATTGAATTAAAATATCGCATGGAAAATAAAGTCTAAAATCAGAGAAGTTGCAGTACAGTGGTAAAAGCATGCCATTTCCCAGTAAAAAAAACAATCATACAAATCATCTTTACTAAGAAAATATTTACAATGATTTTAATTCGTCCTTATTTGACAGGATGCACACCTTACTAGAAACGATGTAGCAGTCATGATCATGATTCTTGTACATTTTTTGGTTGATCTTTTTTAAAATTGAGATACAATAAAACTATATACACAGAATATCCATTTCAATCTGACATGATTTCAATTTGACTCTCACAACTCGACCTTTGACTCTCACAACTCGAAAAAAAATATAAAACCATGATAGCTTATGACTATTTTTTAAATAATTTGTTGCTTTCATCTGTTATGCATTTTAAGATCAGAGAAAGTACCGGGATAATGCATAATGTAATAATCCATGATGAGTTGTCCCTGGTTAAACCATGCAGGACTAGTCCACTCTTCTACAGTAGGAGGGGGGTTTCTCATCAGCATTATATAATCCAAAGAATATCAAGGTTGGAAAAAGACACATGAAACTGTCAATAGGAAAATCAGTGTAAAACAATAAATAACTTTTATCGTTACTCTTTTGGAGTTTTAGCTTAAAATAATATCCAGGCCAGCCCAACGAGAAAGTACAGTAATATTTACAGAATCTTTAAAAAAAATGTGCACAATACTGCTTAAAGCGAAATATAGTTGTCACAAAAAAAACAGACATCAACCATCCCATCAATCTATCCTGATCCTTTTATGCTCTTTTGGCAAGACAGCACAAACAGATCTCGGACCAGGCAAGCATTAACTTATGCCTGTCATTAAACCAGGGTGATTATGGTTTTATAAAACTCCCAGGTGTTGCTAGGAGGTCACGAGGCTAGGCGTCATGGTGTCATGTCCAGCAACCAGCGTCCAGCCCCCTAGATCTGAGACTCTCCAGTGTTCTGTGCGCTCTTGGATGTCTGGGGGACACAGACAGAGAGAGGGCAAAGACAGACAACAACAATCAATCAGTTGCTTTTTGGTCAGACTCTGTCATCACAATCCTTCATTATTAATGCACAAGTGGCTCTGCTGTCTCCCTCTTTCACTCGCCAGACAAAATGCTTCACTTAACACCTTCCTCACCCACCTCATTATCTTTAGGGAGCTTCAGCTCTGGCCCAGAATCACACATTTGCCTATTTTATGGAAATGATCAAAAAGAACAGTTCTTTTCCTCCTTTGTTGTGCTTGAAAGGTTTTTAAAATTGCCTTTGAACAATCTCACTTGAAGGAAATGACTAGACTGATCACACCTCTGCTCAGGCCTGAACATGATGTCCCAAACCATGGTCAGTAATGATTAAATTAATGGACTGATTCATTAAAGATGTCTCTGGATGGGGAAAGAAGTGAGAATTTTACAATGTGCTGTAAAACAAATGTTCCAAATTGGCCGTTAACCTGATAAGAGGGTGCCCTCTGAGAAATTGAGATTGAAGTACTCAAGTTTGGATGTTTGCACATTTGACTTGTATCTAAATATTCTAATATGCTTATATCCTTTGTATAATACAGTAAATGTAATATTTTATGCAGAACTTTAACTTGCAGATCAGCCTTAATAATATTACAGATTCTGGGTTCTATCAAGCAAATTTTTGTCTAATTTCTAATCCCCCTATTATTAATATTATATATTATTTTTCAGCACTATCAATCCTCGCCTGATTGGAGAAAAGTAACGGCCAACAATACTTATTCTACTGCTACTCACAGCTATCTTCGCTCACATATACAGTACACTCTAATCTTAATTCCAACCCTCCGTTGTCCACAGACTAACCCATCTTTCCTAGTACACTACCATTTGACTATTTCCTTTTGCAATACATCCTTCTATTTTACTGTGATGGGTCTTGAACCTCTCTATTTGTACCCTTTCTACCAAGACTAAAGATAAATACTTTACCAAAGAGTGTAATCATATTTCCCATCGATTGATCGTGGTTTTTCAGATCTCCTAACAGTACAGTTTGTAGGTCCATCTGAACAGAGATATGACTTAGTGGCTTGTGAAAGTATTCACCCCTCTGGCATCTTTCCTATTTTGTTGCCTTACAACCTGTAATTAAAATTGATTTGTTGGGGGTTTGTATCATTTGATTTACACAACGTGCCTAGCACTTTGATGATGCACCATATTTTTTATTGTGAAACAAACAAGAAATAAGACAAAAAAACAGAACTTGAGCGTGCACAACTATCCCCCCCAAAGTCAATACTTTGTATAGCCCCCTTTTGCAGAAATTACAGCTGCACGTCTCTTGGGGTATGTCTCTATAAGCTTGGCACATCTAGCCACTGGGATTTTTGCCCCTTCTTCAAGGCAAAACTGCTCCAGCTCCTTCAAGTTGGATGGGTTCTGCTGGTCTACAGCAATCTTTAAGTCATACCACAGAATCTCAATTGGATTGAGGTTTGGGCTTTGAGTAGGCCATTCAAAGACCTTTAAATGTTTCCCCTTAAACCACTCAAGTGTTGCTTTAGCAATATGCTTAGGGTCATTGTCCTGCTGGAAGGTGAACCTCTGTCCCAGTCTCAAATCTCTGGAAGACTGAAACAGGTTTCCTTCAAGAATTTCCTTGTAATTAGCGCCATCCATCATTCCTTCAATTCTGACCAGTTTCCCAGTCTCTGCCGATGAAAAACATCCCGACTGCATTATGCTGCCACAACCATGCTTCACTGTGAGGATGGTGTTCTCGTGGTGATGAGAGGTGTTGGGTTTGCACCAGACGTAGTAGCGTAGTCCTTGGTGGCCAAAAAGTTAAATTCTCATCTGACCAGAGTACCTTCTTCCATATGTTTGGGGAGTCTCCCACATGCCTTTTGGCGAACACCAAACGTGTTGGCTTATTTTTTTCAATGTATTTTTTCTGGCCACTCAATCTCCCTGCTGTCGAGTTTGGCAGCTCATCTTTGGTCTCTTTGTTGCCTCTCTGATTAATGCCCTCCTTGCCTGGTTCGTGACTTTTGGTGAGCGGCCTTCTCTTGGCAGGTTTGTTGTGGTGGCATATTCTTTCAATTTTGCAATAATGGATTTAATGGTGCTCTGTGGGATGTTCAAAGTTTCTGATATTTTTTTTATAACCCAACCTTGATCTGTACTTTCCACAACCTTGTCCCTGACCTGTTTGGAGAGCTCCTTGGTCTTCATGGTGCCACTTGCTTCGTGGTGGTGTTGTAGACTCTGGGGCCTTTTAGAACAGGTGTGTATATATACACTGAGATCATGTGACAGATCATGTGACACTTAAATAAAGTCCACCTGTGTGCAATCTAATTATGTGACTTCTGAAGGTAATTGGTTGCACCAGATCTTATTTAGGGGCTTCATATCAAAAGGGGTAAATACATATACACGCACCACTTTTCCGTTTTTTAATTTTATTTAATTTTTCTTTCATTTCTCTTCACCAATTTGGACTATTTTGTGTATGTCCATTACATGAAATCCAAATAAAAATCTATAAATTACAGGTTGTACTGCAACAAAATAGGAAAAATGCCAAGGGGGATGAATACTTTTGCAAGACACTGTAACAACTACTCCTGGACCTGACTCCAAAACCGAGCCACTGAAGGACAGCACCAAAAGAGATCTGTTTATTGTGTTTCCTCATGACAGAGTCTGCACAGGGCTGACTGTTCATTGTGCCATATAGAGGACTTTGTTTGTGGCGGAATATTATAGAATAGTTTCCATTGAAAAGATGGGATTGATGCGTCCATTTTTTGTTTTGTATGTCAGTTCATAAACCTGATTCAAAAGGTATTGGGACATCAAAAACCTGTTTCCAACTATCTTGAATTTTATGCTGTATAGTTGTCAAACCTCTCAACCCTATATTGAAACTGGTACATTTTATGATTTATACCTGTCATTTTAAGCCATGCATGTTTTATTGTTTGAGGCAGACAAACCAATTAATTTCTTTCTGTTTTGAGTAATTGTCTCTTCGATTTTTTTGTGGCAGAGCTGCAATGAGTGGGTTATACTTCTGTATTTATCTCCATATACATTTGGTCATTTCTTGTGTGACATAATTTTACCGTCCTTAGTTACATGGTCATTCATAAACATGATACCTTCCTTCTACATTTCTTCCCTCCAAAAAGCAGTACATTTGAGTTTAGACATATTATTTTCTGTAATATTTGTTCTGCCTCTTCTGGAGGATGAAATGAGTATTTTGACCAGCTCTGTATGGCTTCATTTTAAAAGAAGAATACTTTAAACAGGGCTACATTATCACACCGCCGACAATGGTTTGTTTTAATCAGTAGAAAAGCAAAAAGCTCACTTTTGACATTGGATGTGCCTCTTAGTATCCATCTGGAAAACCAGTTTGGATTTAGATATCATTTTGGTGTAATAGAGGCTTTAAGAGAACGTTTTAATGCCCCATTTTATTAGAAAATGGAAGAAGTTCAAGGTGACGGTCAATCACCCTCGGTCTGGGGCTCCATGCAAGATCTCACCTCATGGGGCATCAATGATCATGAGAAAGGTGAGGGATCAGCCCAGAACTACACGGCAGGACCTGGTCAATGACCTGAAGAGAGCTGGGACTACAGTCTCAAAGAAAACCATTATTAACACACAACGCCGTCATGGATTAAAATCCTGCAGCGCACGCAAGGTCCCCTGCTCAAGCCAGCGCATGTCCAGGCCCATCTGAAGTTTACCAATGACCATCTGGATGATCCAGAGGAGGAATGGGAGAAGGTCATGTCGTCTGATGAGACAAAAATAGAGCTTTTTGGTCTAAACTCCACTCGCGTGTTTGGAGGAAGCAGAAGGATGAGTACAACCAAGAACACCATCCCAACCATGAAGCATGGAGGTGGAAACGTCATTCTTTGGGAATGCTTTTCTGCATTCCCAAAGTGGCCTAGCCAGTCTCCAGACCTGAACCCAATAGAACATCTTTGGAGGGAGCTGAAAATCCGTTTTGCCCAGCGACAGCCCCGAAAACCTGAAGGATCTGGAGAAGGTCTGTATGGAGGAGTGTTCCAAAATCCCTGCTGCAGTGTGTGCAAACCTGGTCAACAACTACAGGAAACGTATGATCTCTTTAATTGCAAACGAAAGGTTTCTGTACCAAATATTAAGTTCTGCTTTTCTGATGTATCAAATACTATGTAAATAATATGTATCAAATACTTATGTCATACAATAAAATGAAAATTAATTACTTAAAAATAATTTTTCTGTCTCTCACAGTTGAAGTGTACCTATGATAAAAATTACAGACCTCTACATGCTTTGTAAGTAGGAAAACCTGCAATATCGGCAGTGTATCAAATACTTGTTCTCCCCACTGTATATTACAGTAGTTTAGCTGGTTCTACACTATGTGCTTGTTTTGTCACATACTAAAATTAGAATTTTAGCAACCAGGAAATGGGGGTGCGATTTCTGCAGTGCAGCTTTAAAGTTATCATGAGATCAGATTTTTACAGCTAACAGTTCAATGGCAAAAACAAATAAGTCTCGTGACAGAGGACACATTGTTTTACTCCTCTTGACTATTCACACTCTCAGAGAAGTAACTGTTATTTATTATTTTGCATGAAGAGTTGTTGTACATTACTTTTACCCATCTTATGAGAGATAGTGCAACAAAAACCAAATCCAGGCACTTACACAGATTCTAGACAGGATAAAAGGCGGTCTCAAAATCTGCTATAAAGATTATACCTGGTTTCCCTGCATTCCTGTAGTTTTCAATTATTTCTAGTAGTTGTGTAATGTTGTCTCCAGTATATATTCATTTTAAGAATCCTGTCTGATCGTGATGAATCCTGTCTGGTAGGACATTTTCAATGCAACTTTGTTTTTGCATTGTCTTTTTTAAGATACTGGGTCTTTGTACTGCCTTCCTGGCTCCTGCTTCAGTAAGAGAGTGATCATTCACTCTTTGTGTGTCCAACAGGTGGCAATTAATATAGAGTAATTTAAACATAATAGTAGTGGATCTTTCAGTAGTTCATAAAAAGTTGAATATATGTCTATTGGAATGCCATCAAGGTCAGAGGTTTTTCCAGTCTGAAAGGAGTCAAGTGCCAACCATAGATTGTCCTGTGTAATTTGGCCTTTACAATATTTTTTTGAGGTTTGAGGAACTTGACAAGAGCTTGTTTAAAAAATGTTTATCCTTTTGGTGAGAAGAATTTATCCATCTTTGTAACTTTTTCCTTAGGTTATTTTTGGTTGTGTTTCCATATTGAAGGTTTAGGGAAAACTTTTTGAATTTTTTTTCCATTCTCCATCCAATTTGTTCTGTTTTCTTTAATATGTTAAACAATTTTTTTCATGAATAAGTTCCTCAAACTCATTTTACGTTGTGTATAGATTATTCAGTGCTTCTGCAGTACATTCATCAACACCATTGATGTCTAATGTTAGATTTTCTATTTCTGTTGTAATCCTTTTCTCTGTTGACCAATTTTTGGGGGATGAAGATTCAATTGATTGGCCTCCCATATGATAAGTGGATCAGTTGAACCTGTATTGTGCAAGAAAGGTATGTTATGTCTTTAGTTTTTGTTAAGAAAGTTCTGTCAGTCAATAAACCTAGATAAAATTGTAAATATCCCTGTCCTCGTGGAAAATCTGTCAGTTATATGGAGGGATATAAGTTGATGATATGACCACATTCGATCCTCAATCAATACACTTTTCACTTTTGGCACCATAGAAAAGGATACCAGAAAATAATCAATCCGACTAGCTTGATTAAGCCTCCTCCACGTCTATCTTACGAGATCCGGGTTTCTGAGCCAATGTCAGTCAATTCCAACGTGCCCGTAATATTCATCATCTCTGAGCACCAGAGGGTGATAGTTGGTAGTATGATTTCCTTTACAGTCTACTGACTTACTTAAAACTGTAAGTGTTATTTGTATCTATTTAGATTATTATAAATATTTTCAAAGTTTGGATGGTCATTATTCGGTCCATATAAATGTGTTTATCATCAAGAAGTATAATCAAAGCAATCCATCTTCCTTGAGGATCTATTTAAATGTATTGCACCTCAAGATCTAGAAATTCTTAGTACATGACAGAAATAGATTTCACCATCCCATTCTTTTTCCATAGGCAGTCAGTTCGTAAACAATAAATATGGTATAACTTTTACTCGCAGAACATTACCTCGCACAACTTTTATGCAGAACTTTTAGGCAGAACTTTGCCTCGTGTTCGCTGTCACTCAAATTCAACAGTGTTGGAGGAGGACTTTCTGTTCTTTTAGATATTGGCTACTCAATTAGTAAGAGTTAATACCTGTGATTTGCTGTTGCTTGACTGGTTGGAGGAAATCTCTGAGTACTTTGTCTTCTGCGGTGTACAGATGCTGTCCAGGATCTTGCCATACTCCTCTCTCACCTACAAGGTGCAAAAGAGAGCACTATGAGCAAAGACGGTAGAGAAAGCTGGTCGAGCAGGGGTGGGAGGAAGGGAATAAGTAGACCAGAACCCGCTGTTCATTCCTCCATTGTTCCTGTCTCTGTAAGTAGGCGTTCCTTCTCTAGTGTGACCATGTTTGAGCATGCGGTAAAGCATGCTCATGAGAGAGAGGGAACGGCCATTTACATAGACAGAACCCTGACCATTTATTTCAATGGTAAACAGCTTTTTATGCATCATCTTAATTATCCACCATAGTTGTTATGAGTCCAACAAGCACATATTGGCCTACCCTTAACTGAAGGCCCTACAGTAAACTAAACCCAATCAGTATTATTTAAACACTTAACAACTCATTTGGAATTCAGACAAAGTAGTATAACCCAAAGACATTTATTTTGAGAGTTGGACCAATGTGGTTTCTGCATGATGATGCATTTTACATGACACTGTTAGCTCCTAAAAAAATACTATATAGAATGAGCATAATGGTGCATGTACATGACACTACAACATTCTAAGACAGCAATGTTCACTCCCCATTTAACATTACATGGGGACTATTTATATAATGCTGAATCCCTCCCAAAGGCTTTTGTTAGAGAGGGGCTTTGACATTTGGTTTGGACTGCCAGAAGCTTCCAGAATGATCTTATGTATTGATGAACAATGTTATTTCAGGTTTTTTGGTTTGCGGTCACCCACTACTGAGATGACATTTCATCCCACCAAGCCCAACAGTTTGGACTCATCTGTACGATGTCCATATTAGAACTGCTTCAAGGACCCTGACTGACAGAGTCTTGAGTCGTGACGTACCGGTTTAGAGAGCAGGCAGTGCATGAGGAACACTAGGACCCCCTGCAGACTGTTGAAGATGGTGAACAAGTATGACATGGCCAGCGTGCTTTCCTCAAACTGGAAACAGCCAAAGATCCACATGGTGCCCAGCACACACAGCTGAGCCACTGCAGTTATGGTGAATGCCCTGCAGGAGGCGACAAACACACATAAAGTTAGATCGAGAGCATGGGTCACAACATGTAATTTTATAGTAAGGCCTGTTTTCCCCCCCACATGTTCTGGCCAGGAAAAACAGTGGTCCTTTGTTATGGGCTATAACGCAGCCTGTGTGAGAACGTCCGTTTCTTTGCCGGCTCACTTGATTTTGCGGAGTTTGTCAAGGTCAGGGTTCAGGCTGGAGAACTTCTGGGCCAACTTCCACACTGTGATGAGGAAGAAAAACACATTCACCTAGGAGGGGAGAGGGAGATAAGTAGAACTCTAACATGACACAAAACAGTGTAAGTAGGAGTGATGAAACTATTCCACCTTTCATCTGTGATACGCACCATGATGATGATACAGACAGGGCCAAAGAAGCTCCAGATGAATCCATCCTCAAGGTTGAGCCAGCAGCTAAAACACACAATGCACACATGAAGACACACGAATACCTGATCTCTATATTACACAACAGAGAAGGACAGAGAGTTAGACAAATACATATATAGGGAATCCAGTCAGGAGATGACACTGTCAGGGATCAATGTAGTGGTCACTCACTGGCGCTCGGTTCCGTATCCTTTGGCGTTGGCGAGGGCAGAGATGGCGACGATGACAGCAGGAACGCCGTAGCCCCCCGCCATCATGTAGAGGGGCCTGAAGGTGGTGTTGAAGACCAGGACCACCATCCTGAAGAGCTGCACTCCCTCCAGACACATCCAGCAGAACGCTGACAGGAAGAAGAAGTGAAGCAGCCCAGCCACCACCGCACAACCAGCCTGAGGAAGAGAGGGATGAAGAGAAAATAAATAAAGGGGTGAGAGTGATTGAGAACTAAATGACATATATTGTAGATAGTGATAAGGTTCACAGTACAATAAGTTACCCACAACACAATCGTTGCATACATTTCTTCCTACTAAAACATTGTTCTCACCACCCACATAGACAGAGTACGTACGCCACATGTAAATGTTACACACATTGTCACATCCTCTGACCTCCCACGCCCAGAAAAGCTCAGTGGAGTTTTCCTTATTCAATCTTGTTCCCGAGGGCAATTCTGCCTCGAGGGCAGAGCGTATGTGATTGGTTGGATGCAAGCTTACCTGGCTCTCGGTGCGTGAGATGCCGACGAGGAAGATCAGGTTGGCGATGAAGAGGCTGAGGCAGAGGTGGAGGTGGATGGTATTGCGGGTGCTCCGGATGGAGCGGATCAGGGAGAAGGTGAGGATGCAGATGAAGAGACACAGCAGGGACAGGGACAGGCCCACCCAGGTGATCAGCTGCAGCTGGAATGTGTCCTGGAGGGAGGAATAGAGGCGAAGACGCGTCACCATATAGTCACAGCAGTGGAGGCTGCTGAGGGGAGGATGGCTCATGATAAAGGCTGGAATGGAGTAAATGGAAACCATATGTTTGATGTATTTGATACCATTCCACTTATTCCACTCCATTACCACGAGGCCCAGTTAATGTGTCACCAACCTCCTGTGAGTCACAGTGACTGACAACTTTCATGCATGTGTCTTAATAATATAGACAACATACCCCTGGAGAAATAATAATGGAGCACTATCTAGCCAGGCAAGACACAGAACTAATTTAAAACAGAAAAAAATCTTCATGGATTCACTGTTCTCAAATGAATGCAAGCTTTTTAATAGCCAAACGATCTCCTGTTGCACAATTACATAGAAAGTGAAATGAAACTATTAGAAAAGGCATTGTTCCTGCTCTATCTTACAACAGAAGTACAGCTAGACTAAGAGAGAAATCCCCCTCACCTTGAACTCATAGAGAGACATAAGAACAGCAAAACTGCTGAGATGGTAGCAGGAGCACACAGTGTGGGTGGCATTGGACTGCACCAGGAAACAGCCTCGATCAGACCAGGTCCCTTCTCCCAACTCATCCCAGTACACACAGGTGTAGTTCCCTTCATCTGACTGGGAAACAACATTCATAATTACCATAGAAGAGGTAGAAAAACTATGTTACTCCAGGACACTTTACACAGTGACCATCCCAGAACAAGCAAAGCAGGTGCAGCATATGAGCATATGAAGAAGATTTGATACTGCCACATTCACATAGACCATAATAATGGGATAGAGGGGTAATGCTTTTGCTCCTCACCTCCTTCAAATGGGAGAAGGTGAATGTGACTGGCTCCTTGAGAAAGGATGTGTCCTTGTTACTCATGGTGGCCGTCACCACTTTGGAGTTGATCTGAAAGCTGTGGCCCTCCTGTTCCTGCAGCCCTGAGAAGGAATGGTTGGTGGATTTCTCCAGACCCTTATAGCTGAGCAGGGACACCGTTGCAAATCCTGAGAAAGCAAATGTTTAAGTCTAGGAGTTTGTACACTGTGTACATTCATTTCACATTATATCATTACATTATAAAGATTGGTTCTGATGATTGTGGTGGGATTATGATGGCAGTGTTGAAGCTGATCATGAAGATGAGGATGATGAAGATGGTAACCTGGGTAGGAGGTGTCTCCAGCAGCAGTCTCCCAGTGGCTGTCTAGCTGAGCGTGTGTAGATGACAAGGTGAGGGGCCCCTGGGGCGAGGAGGCATTTCTCTGCACCAACAGCTCCACCTCTGGAAGCAAATACATTCACATCTTCACAAACAGGCCTACCTACAGTAGGTGAGATGTTACAACT
The DNA here is from genome assembly GCF_018296145.1 of Oncorhynchus tshawytscha. NCBI lineage: Eukaryota > Metazoa > Chordata > Actinopteri > Salmoniformes > Salmonidae > Oncorhynchus > Oncorhynchus tshawytscha. The sequence continues at coordinate 35,892 of NW_024609736.1, forward strand.
CTCAGAATGTAACAGAATGTTACAACTCTCCTTTCTGCTAGAAAGGCAGACTTGTGCACAGGAAATTATGCAATGAAAAGTCAATCCATATAATCTAATGAAAAACTTTGTAAGCTATTAAAAAATGGCCACAAATGAACATATTCTACGAAGGAAGTTATAACAACTTGTCTTCCGTTAGGTGGCTTCAAAAGCCAAAACAATCATGGCTGAGTTTATGTTGTCTGCACTCATGGCTGAGTTCAGGATCTTCTCCTACCGGTGTGAGTTTTGAACCTCCTGGTCTCGGGGTGTTTCAGCAGAGGTCCTATAATTCTCAGAGCAGTCTCTACCAGGTCCAGCAAGACACTCACTTCCTTGTTATTTTTCAGAGGCCCGCCAGACAGGAGCCTGTCTATAGCAGACAACAGAGTCTACAGAGACAGAGAGAGGTGGGGGAGGAGGGGTACATAGACACAGTCAGAGGCTGAGACTTTTATTTGTCACATGCACAAGTACAGTGACATTCTTAACTTGCAAGCCCTACACAACATTGCAGTGTTCAATATCAAAATAGTAGAACTGATAAAATAAATAAATGAAATAAAACAAGAAATAAGAGAAGAAAAGAAGGTTATATACAGCACGGTCAGGGCCAATTCCGAAATGTACATGACTATACTATATTTGGCATACACTATATATTTGGCATACAGGTCGTTTTCATGGGGGCGGCAGGGTAGCCTAGTGGTTAGAGTGTTGGACTAGTCACCGGAAGGTTGCAAGTTCAAACTTGTGAACAGTGGGTTAACTGCCTGTTCAGGGGCAGAACGACAGATTTGTACCTTGTCAGCTCGGGGGTTTGAACTTGCAACCTTCCGGTTACTAGTCCAACACTCTAACCACTAGGCTACCCTGCCGCCCCTATGAAAATGACTTCTAAACATAGCATTGTAGCACTGTGGTTAGTGTATGCCAAATATATAGTCATGTACATTTCGGAATTGGCCCTAGGCCGTCATTGAAAATAAGAATTTGTTCTTAACTGACTTGCCTAGTTAAATAAAGGTACAATAAAAAATAAATACAGAGAAGAGAGTCAGCCCAAGAATTGAACCCTATGGCACCCCCATAGAGACTGCCAGAGGCTCAGACAACAGACCCTCCGATTTGACAGACTGAACTCTATCAGATAAGTAGTTGGTGAACCAGGCGAGGCAATCATTTGAGAAACCAAGGCTATCAAGTCTGCCGATGAGGATGTGCTGATTGATACATCGAAAGTTTCCATTATAAGCAAGATGTACCAACAGTGCTGGTCAGTCATTGTTTCCCTTTCCTTAATGTGTGTGGGCTGAGTCTGAAGCTGTGCATATGTCAACCTCTATGATGGATGCCTGGGTTATAATGAGCCTCAAATATAAGGGCCTCAAATATAAATAAGGGCCTCAAATATAAATATATATACATAAGCAGTAGTACCTCTAGCAGGGCCTCTCCATCGACTTGTTCTGCCGTATTATTCTCCCTCAACTCCAGACAACTGGTCCTCATCAGGGCCACAGCATCCTGCAGACCTGGGATGACCTGAGAACGAGGGATGAGGAGAGAAAGTGAGGAGAGAGAGAGAGCAGGCATGGGGGGTAGGTGGAGAGAGGAGGAAGTTAGTCTGTATTTTGTTCTGCAGAACAAAATGTGAATCATTACACTGTCTACTCATGTGGCTTACCATCTTAAGATGCTTCTCGCTCGCAAACATGTCACAGTTCAACTCTGTGGAAAGAGAAGAGATGAGTGAATAAGGCATCTTAAAGGAAAATATATTTTATTATGAAATGATTGATGAAGTGATGACAACTTGATCATGCAGCGGAAGTATTGAAATTTGAATATTGAAACAGCTCCATCTCAATGAGAATGATGATCTATAAATGTAATTCTCACCAGTACATCTCCCCTGCGGGTCTCCGTAGTTTGTGAATCCTGCATGGCACGCACACCGATGGCCACTGTTGGTGGCATTATGGCACGTACCATTCCCTCCACAGATAAACTTATTTATTTTACACAAGTCTACAAAGGAATGACAGAAAGCACAGGTGACATTTTCACAAGATGTTCAGATCTACCTAAAACCGATCAATTCACATAATATCAATTACACATTCTGGTCATAAAGAAAGTATCTGGTGCTTCATGAGGAAGAGGAGCAATTGAGCAAAATACATCAAGGGGTATAGATAAAATATTATTGAACTTTCTCAAAATTCCCAGGTTTTCCCCAAATCCCAGTTGGAAGATTCCTGGAATTAGCAGGAAATCTGGAGGCCTCCAAACAGGATTTCTAAACCCATCCAGGGTGATAATACAATTCCTCCCATACCTTTAGCACCTTGAGCATCCTCACTGTCTGTGGTTGCAGTCTGGTCTGTGGTGGCTTTCTGATCTGTTATTTCCTCACACGATTCTCTATTCCCTGTGAATTGAGCTTTGCCAGACTTCAGGCCAAACCCTGGATTGCAGACACAGGAGTAGTTGCCTGGTGTGTTGACGCACTGTGTATGCTTCCCGCAAATTGTGATGTCGTCCTCACACTCGTTTCTATCTACATGTGGGTAAAAACGACCATTAGGAAAAGGAAACTCTCACCATTTCATACAGGATGACATCCTGTATATGCCTGATATGCTCTCTGGATGTACTGTACACATCTTTTGATATTTAGTGTTATTACCAGTTCTCTTTGGTATCTTACCTTCACATGTGACTCCTTGGCCAAATATAAATCTTTCCACTCCAGTACTGGTGACAAACCCCTCATTGCAGATGCAGGAGTAGGACCCTAATGTATTGTGACACTCGGCATTGTTACCACAGATGTCCTTATCCTCCAAACACTCGTTGATGTCTTGAGGCACAGAGAAAGGAATAGTCAGTCACACCTCAAATGCAAACGTAGAATATACACCGGACAAAAATATAAAAACGCAACATGTAAAGTGTTGGTCCCATGTTTCATGAGCTGAAATGTTGTGTACAAATTTGTTTACATCCTTGTTCGTGAGCATTTCTCCTTTGCCAAGTTAATCCGGCATATCAAGAAGCTGATTATACAGCATGATCATTACACAGGTGCACCTTGTACTGCGGACAACTAAAGGCCACTCTAAAATGTGCAGTTTTGTCACACAACACAATGCCACAGATTTCTCAAGTTTTGAGGGAGCATGCAATTGACTTCAGGAATGTCCACCAGAGCTGTTGCCAGATAATTGAATGTTAATTTCTCTACCAAGATCCTCCTCCAATGTTGTTTTAGAGAATTTGGCAGTACTTCAAACCGGCCTAGCGATCGCAGACCACCTGTATGGCGTTGTGTGGGCGAGCGGTTTGCTGATGTCAACGTTGTGAACAGAGTGGCGGGCAGGCATAAGCTATGGACAACGAACATAATTGCATTTAACCTATGACAATTTGAATGCACAGAGATACCGTGACGAGATCCAGAGACCCATTGACGTGCCCTTCATCAGCCACCATCACCTCGTGTTTCAGCATGGTAATGCACAGCCCCATGTCGCAAGGATCTGTACACAATTCCTTGAAGCTGAAAATGTCCCAGTTCTTTCATGGCCTGCATACTCACCAGAAATGTTGAGCATGTTTGGAATGCTCTGGATCGACGTGTGCGACAGCGTGTTCCAGTTCCGATCAATATTCAGCAACTTTACACAGCCATTGAAGAGGAGTGGGACAACATTCCACAGGCCACAATCAACAGCCTGATCAACTCTATGCGAAAGAGATGTGTTGTGCTGCATGAGGCAAATGGTGGTCACACCAGATACTGACTGTCACGCTCTGACCTTAGATATCTGTTTTTCTATATATGTTGGTTAGGTCAGGGTGTGACTAGTGTTGGTACTCTAGTTTTTGTATGTCTAGGTTTAAAAAAAATATCTGTTGGCCTGATAAGGTTCCCAATCAGAGACAGCTGTTTATCGTTGTCTCTGATTGGGGATAATATTTAGGTAGCCATTTTCCTCATTTGTGTTGTGGGATCTTGTCTATGTATAGTTGCCTTAGTGCACATCAGTAGCGTCACGGTTCGGTTGGTTAGGTGAGTTTCAGTTTATTAAAATTATGTGGAACTCTACTCACGCTGCGCCTTGGTCTCATCATTATGGCGACACTGACTGGTTTTCTGATCCACGCCCCTATCTTTTTTTTAAGGTATCTGTGACCAACAGATTCATATCTGTATTCCTAGTCATGTGAAATCCATAGATGATGGCCTAATTGATTTTGTTTGATTGATTTCCTTATATAAACTAACTCAGTAGTATTATTATTTTAAAATGTTGCATGTTGAGTTTATATTTTGTTCAGTACAGTATAGTCACTATAGCAAATAAGTGTATGGATTTCAAAATTGCAGCATGCTGTGTTCTCTGGCCAGGATTGCAATGTGTAGAAATCCTATAAGGTAACTAAAAAAAGTTGTTTACCTATACATTTTTCAGGTGAGTCAGCTGTGAAGTTCATCCGCTGTGATGATGATCTGAACCCAAGACAACATTGACAGTAGAAGCTTCCATTGGTGTTGAAGCATGCTGCATTCTCACCACAGATATGTGGTGTTTCAGTGTCATAGTCATAGTCATCACTAGGAGGATTACACTCATTCTCATCTGGAGTCAAAAACAGAGTTATTGAGAAAGTGTGAAGAGGGGTAGAATGGGAATGGTCATTCAAAATATAACAGATATAAAGTTGAAGTCGGAAGTTTACATACACCATAGCGAAATACATTTTAAACTCAATTTCACAATTCCTAACATTTAATCCAATTAAAAATGTCCTGTCTTAGAACAGTTAGGATCACCACTTAAGTATGTGAAATGTCCAAATAATAGAGTGATTTATTTCAGCTTTTATTTCTTACATCACATTCCCAGTGGGTCAGAAGTTTACATGCACTCAATTAGTATTTGGTAGCATTGCCTTTAAATTGTTTAACTTGGGTCAAATGTGTCGGGTAGCCTTCCACAAGCTTCCCACAATAAGTTGGGTGAATTTTGGCCCATTCCTCCTGACAGAGCTGGTGTAACTGACTCAGGTTTGTAAGCCTCCTTGCTCGCACATGCTTTTTCAATTCTGCCCACATTTTCTATGGGATTGAGGTCAGGGCTTTGTGATGGCCACTCCAATACCTTGACTTTGTTAAGCCATTTTGACAACTTTGGAGGTGTGCTTGGGGTCATTGTCCATTTTGAAGACCCATTTGCGACCACGCTTTAACTTCATGACTGATGTCTAGTGATGTTGCTTCAATATATCCACATAATTTTCCTACCTCATGATGCCGTCTATTTTGTGAAGTGCATCAGTCCCTCCTGCAGCAAAGCACCCCCACAACATGATGCTGCCACCCCTGTGCTTCACGGTTGGGATGGTGTTCTTTGGCTTGCAAGCCTTCCCTTTTTCCTCCAAACATTACAATGGTCATTATGGCCAAACAGTTACATTTTTGTTTCATTAGACCAGATGACATTTCTCCAAAAAGTACGATCTTTGTCCCCGTGTAAAGTTGTAAACGGTACTCTGGCTTTTTTAATGGAGGTTTTGGAGCAGTGGCTTCTTCCTTGCTGAGCGGCCTTTCAGGTTATGTTGATATAGGACTCGTTTTTACTGTGGATATAGATACTTTTGTACCTGTTTCCTCCAGCATCTTCACAAGGTCCTTTGCTGTTGTTCTGGGATTGATTTGTACTTTTCGCACCAAAGTACGTTCATCTCTAGGAGACAGAATGCGTCTCCTTCCTGAGCGGTATGATGGCTGTGTTGTCCCATGGTGTTTATACTTGCGTACTATTGTTTGTACAGATGAACGTGGTACCTTCAGGCATTTGGAAATTGCTCCCAAGGATGAACCAGACTTGTGGAGGTCTACAAGATTTTTCTGAGGTCTCGGCTGATTTCTTTTGATTTTCCCATGATGTCTAGCAAAGAGGCACAGAGTTTGAAGGTAGGCCTTGAAATACATCCACAGTACACCTCCAATTGACTTAAATGATGTTAATTAGCCTATCAGAAGCTTCTAAAGCCATGACAATTTTCTGGAATTTTCCAAGCTGTTTAAAGGCACAGTCAACTTAGTGTATGTAAACTTCTGACCCACTGGAATTGTGATACAGTGAATTATAGGGGAAATAATTTGTCTGGAAACAATTGTTGGAAAAATTACTTAGGATATCTACTTTGTGCGTGACACAACTGACTTGCCAAAACAATAGTTTGTTAAGACATTTATGGAGTGGTTGAAAATACGAGTTTTAATGACTCCAACGTAAGTGTATGTAAACTTCCGACTTCAACTCTATATAGAAGATATAATACAAGACAGACATTTACATACCAATGTAATGTTTCCCATTTGTATAGAATCCTTGAGGACAGCCTGATGCATGTTCCATCAGCAGGGCAAGGTGAAGAGCTGCAGAGTAAGCAACAGGCAGATTCTCCAATAAGTTTTCCCATTATCGTATGGTCAGTGCAATCCTGGATACTTGGAACATCCCTACCCTAAAGCCTAACCTTAACCTTAACTCTCACCTTACCCTAACCTTCACCCTTACCTTTTTACATTCAATATGGTAGGGATATCCCAAGGATCCTGGATTGCACAGAACATTAATGGTATTGGGGGAGTAACAAAACTACTTTTGTAGAACTGACGTTTGACTATGATTGTAAGGTTGGGACATTAATCAGTTGGAGAGGTTTCAGGCACAGAAACTTGCAGCAATAGTTTGTAAAGGTTTATCTCTCTCTGTTCAAAAAGGTATACCCCCTATCTGGATTTCAGCAGATTGTTCCTACGGCAACTGTGCTCACAGGATATGCTCATAATAACCCCTGAATTGCACACGGCTGTCCGGAGGTGACCATTTCCTCTTTACCAGGAAGCCATCACCTGGCATGGGACTGTGTGATAATGACTGTAGACCTCCTCAGTCTGTATGATAGTAAATGGGTAGTCAGTCCATTGTGGTAATGGGTGGAGAGAAGAGGCAGCAGTAGTGTGGAATGTTGTGGTCACAGAGAGAGTCTGCTTAAACGATCTGTTGGCACTGTTTAAGTTCCACTTTTATTGTGCTCTCTGTTTCACTCTAACTAGTAAGAAATATTAAGAATGTTTTTAAATAGTGTAACTTTTCATTGAGGAACAATCTGTCAAACAATGTTCTCTGATACAGTAGCTTTGTTCTCTCCCTTCACAACCCTCCATTTATCCTCCCCCACTTCATCTGCCAACCAGACTGACACTAACTTTCCAGCTGCTACAATTGAACGTAGTAGCAGAATGGATGTACCGTGTTTTCCCTCTGTTTTCTTTAAACTATTTTGCCAGAGTGTGACAGTTGACATCATGGCTTGTCATTATTCTACCCTTAGGTGCCTCTCAAGGCTTATCTATTTCCCCTTGCATAGCTTTCAAGATGGCGCTGATAGACATGGTCGCCCTGTTCATGGCTCCTTTTTATGTTATTTCTCACCTTATTAGCTCAGAACATCATTTGCATTTTTACATTCAGCCAGAAATAACTTTTGAATATTTGAGCGGCGGTGACTCACAAGCATTTTTGCCAGAAATACAACTTTCCTGAATTTGCTCCTTTGTTCTTACCCCCCCCCACGAACTTGAGTCCTTTTGTTCACGTGACCTAGAATTCCACAATCAAATGCAGTCTGCATTCCCTCCAGAGAGAATTCTCTACGGTCATCATCGCAGCCGTGTATATTCCCCCTCAAGCTGATACCATGACGGCTCTCAAGGAACTACACTGGACTTTGTGCAGACTGGAAACCGCATATCCTGAGGACGCATTTATTGTAGCTGGGGACTTTAATAAAGCAAATCTGAGGAAAACACTACTGAGGTTTTATCAACACATCGTCTGCGGCACGCAAGCTTAAAAAAACTCGACCATTGCTACTCTCCCTTCCGGGATGGCTACAAGGCCCTCCCCCACCCAAATCAGATCACGCCCCCATCCTGCTCCTCCCTTCTTATAGGCAGAAAGTTAAACAGGAAGTAGCCATGGTAAGGACTATTCAATGCAGGTGTGACCAATCGGAATCCATGCTTCAAGATTGTTTTGATCACGCGGACAGAGATTTGTTCCGGGTTGCTTCTGTGAATAACATTGACATATACACTGACACGGTGACTGAGTTCATCAGGAAGTGCATAGGGGATGTTGTTCCCACTGTGACTAAAACTGTGGATAGATGGCAGCGTTCTTGTAAAACCACCGCAAAGTGACTGGGAATATAGTTGAGTACAAACAGTCCAGTTATGCCCTCCGTAAGGCATTCAAACGACAAGGGTGCGTGATCAGCCCCCTTGTGTACTCCCTGTTCACCCATGACTGCGTGGCCACGTTCGTCACGTTTGTTTGCAGACGACAAAACAGTGGTAGGCCTGATACCAACAATGACGAGACAGCCTTGTGGACAGCAGAGGGAGCACACCCCCATCCACGGGACCGCAGTGGAGAAGGTGAAAAGCTTCAAGGTCCTTGGCGCACACATCACTGACAATCTGAAATGGTCCACCCACACAGACAGTGTGGCGACAAAGGCGCAACAGTGCCTCTTCAACCTCAGGAAGCTGAAGAAATTCAGCTTGGCCCATAAGACCCTCACAAACTTTTACAGATGCACCATTGAGAGCATCCTCGGGCTGTATCACCGCCTGTTACGGCAACTGTACCGTCCACAAAGACGGGGCTCTCCAGAGGGTAGTCTGGTCTGCCCAATGTATTACCCGGGGCACACTGCCTACCCTCCAGGACATCTACAGCACCCGGTGTCACAGGAAGGCCAGGAAGACCATCATGGACCTCAGCCACCCGAGCTACGCCTTCTGGATGGTTGCGGGGTGAACAGGCCGAGGTCAGTACAGGTGCAGCATCAAAGCTGGAACCAAGAGACTGAAAAACAGCTTCTATCTCAAGGCCATCAGACTGTTAAATAATCACCACTAGCTGGCCACCGCCCAATATCCTGCCCTGAACTTTAATCACTGTCACTAGACAGCGATCACCTGGTTACTCTACCATGCATCTTAGAGGCTGCTGCCCTATGTACATAGTCATGGAACACTGGCCACTTTAATAATTGAACACTGGTCACTTTACATACTGTTTTATATACTCCGTACTCCAAGATTGCTTGTTCTAATATTTCTATTTTTCTTAATTCCAGTATTTTACTTTTTAGATTTGTGTGAATTGTTGTGTATTGTTACTGCAAGCATTTCTCTACTCCCCCAATAACATCTGCTAAATATGTGTGTGACCAATAACATTTTATTTTTATTTGATACTTCTAAATTCTAAAGAATGTGACATAAAAGGTTTCCGCCATTGAGACACTAACCAAATGCACCTAAAGAGGGATCGTCACCTCTCCTCAATTAGCCACGCCTTGCAATGTGTCGTCAGACTTCCTGTCTTCTTCACAGCAGCGAGAAATCACACTGAATGTTATCACCTCGCTGTGATGTCATAGCAACAAGGATTTTTGTTTTGTTTTTGTGTGTGTACATGCACATGAGTTTCAAAGACTATATGGGTGAGGGGTGTGAGTGTTATCAGACTGCGGGGTGCTTCAGGTGATATCAGAGTATAGATACCACTGTTAAAGGCCGAGGAACAGAGGGTCTATTTAGAGAATAGGGAGAGTGTCTCTCTCTCTCTGTCTACTGCTAATTCCTCTGCATGTGCTCCTTCAGGCTTTTAGTCCTCAGATTCCCAAAAGTCATTCAGTGTTATGACAACGGTCTGTCCTTTAGGTTCCATTCAGTTCTGATGAGTGTCATTGTTTCCATTTTAAGAGCTGTGTCCCTATTGCTCTGTCTTACTCAATGAACCAGTAAAAAGATTTTCCATTTACTGGAAATAAGTTAAACGCTAATGCCGTAAAAGGGAAGCAAGACAGCTCTATTAGCCACATGTAAAATAGTTTAAATTAACTGAACTCAACAATTTTAACAGGATTTTAAATGGATTCCAACCTTGGCACACAATGGCATGTTGTTGCCTCATATCTCAAAGGAACTTGCTGTGCTCTTCCCCCCCTACCTTATGTCTTAGATGTTCTCAAATGTTATGATTAAACCACTCATTAAACCTGCAATTACTGAGAAGAACCAGATACATTTCTGCTGTCATCTGACTCCTTTCAATACAAAGGATTAAAATAGCTCACAGTGGTGTAAAGTAGTTCAGTAAAAATACTTTAAAGTACTACTTAAGTATATTTTTGGTGTATCTGTACTTCACTCTTTATGTTGACAACTTTTACTTCACTAGATTCCTAAAGAAAATGTACTTTTTACTCCATACATTTTCATTCACACCCTAAAGTACTCATTGCATTTTGAATGCTTAGCAGGACAGGAAAATGGTCCAATTTACACCCTTATTAAGAGAACATCCCTGGTCAGCCCTACTGCCTGGCGTACTCACTAAGGACAAATGCTTTGTTTGTACATGATGTCTGAGTGTTGGAGTGTGCCCCTGGCTAACCATACATTTTTAAAACAAGAATTGTGCCGTCTGGTTTGCATAGTATAAGGAATCTGAAAGGATATATACATTTACTTTTGATACTTAAGTACATTTAAAACCAAAAACCTTTTAGACTTTTACTCAAGTAGTATTTAACTGGGTGACTTTCACTTTTACTTGAGTAATATTCTATAAAAGGTACCTTTAATTTTCCTTAAGTATTGGGTACTTTTTCCACCACTGATAACTTAACATTTTTCCAGTTGTTCCTAAATGTAGTTTCAGCTTATGTCAGAAATGATGTCTCATGCAATCTGAGAGTAGCCTGGTCCCAGATCTGTTTGGCATGTGACCATGACCATAGGGGTTGTCAAGACAACCTACATTACTCATCTCATATGTATATACTGTACTCTATACCATCTCCTGCATCTTGCCTATGCCGTTCTGTACCATCACTTATTCATATATATTTTTTACATATTCATTCCTTTACACGTGTGTGTGTGTGTGTGTGTGTATAAGGTAGAAGTTGTGAAATTGTTATGGTTACTCGTTGGATATTACTGCATTGTCGGAACTAGAAGCACAAGCATTTCGCTACACCTGCATTACCATCTGCTGACCATGTGTCCGTGACAAATTAAATGTGATTTGATTTGACAGTAAGAACAGATCTTGGAGCAGGCTAAACTGAGAGGTGTTCAACCCTGTAGTGACTTCCTGTGGGACCCTGATCATGACCTGCCAAAGAATTTGCACATTAGCATTTCAGGCAAATTTAAGTCAAATGATCACTTAGTTATGCTTTGATATCAATGGGAGACTAAGTGAAAATTCAAGTTATGATTTGCCTCTTCAAGTTCAACAATCACGTCTTTTACTTTACTCTTCATCTAACCATCCCTGACCAAACAAACACTGTCTGACTTTCTCTCCCAAACACACAACCTTCTCCATGGCAACATGACTTCTGTGTAAACAGTTTACAAAAAGGACTCACCCAGAATCAGGAGATGCAGTCTGCCTGTCATGGTGAAGAAGAATCTCACTATCTATGAGAATCACAACGCACAAGATTAGACCAGGGCTGAAACTCTGCCCCTATCTGAACGGTCTATTCAAAAGTGTGATAAAGATCCGTCTTCTCTTCTCAGGAGTTTCTCAACTTCTCAGGGTTGTTTTACTGAAGAAAAATGGCACCCGTATCCATCAACTCAGTCAAGCTTCTGTCTAGTAGATTGAGTTCTGCTGACATCACCAGATGAGTGAGAAAATGACAAGTAGTCACTGTGCTCTCATCACTTGCCTAGAACTTTCTGTCTCTGACTCGCTCTCCTTCTGTTCCACCCTGTGTGTTTGACTTTGGTGGTCTGGGCTGTGTCTGGCTCACTGACATACTAAGAGGTTTCTGGGCAGTTTCAGCTGAGCCGCTGGTGTTGAGTCACGCCCCTGAAACAAGGGATGGAGGGAAATGAGGTTGGAGGACGAGGGGGGTTTAGCAACTGCTGCGGTTTTTATTTTTTGATCTCTGCTCTTTAGGGTTCCATGACAACACAACCTAAACTGGCCTCTCCAATTTAAGGAGCTTTATTGGCAAGGAAAACATTTATTTAAATTGCCAAAGCAAGTGAAATAAGTGTGTACTCTGTTTAGGGCCAAATAGCATTCTAGTTTGCTCTGTTTTGTTAATTACTTGACACATTGGAAAGAATCATCTTTTTGGTCTCATGATTTGATTGGGTCTAATTGTGTTGCTGTCCTGGGGCTCTGTTTGTGAACAGAGCCCCAGGACCAGCTTGCTTAGGGGACTTCTCCAGGTTCATGTCTCTGTAGGTGATGGCTTTTATGGAAGTTTTAGGAATTGCTTCCTTTTAGGTGGTCTCCTCGTTCTCTCTCTCTCTCAAGGAATAGAGACATTTCATGTCATATTATGGATATATACTGTGTAATGATGTGCAAATAGTTTCCACTCCCTCTCTATCTACAACCTTGTTGTCCACTTCCTCCACTCTATCAGACTGTATGGTCTAAATTGAATCAGACATTAAGGAGTCTGGGTAGTGAGACTGTTCATTGTTATACAGAACACTGCTTGGACACACTCCCATAGGCTGTGGTTGTCTTAATGGTGGTGATGACAAATGTATGGTTCTCTCCTTTTCGTCTTTGAGCAGATGGCATCTGTTCATACTGATAACAATGTAACAATGTAAATCAAATCAAATCAAATTTTATGTAGTGTAATGTACAAAGCTCACAGTGGAATCCATTAACAATGGACATTAAAATCAAGTTTTTTTTTTCTGGGAGCTGTGGGTAAATCAAATGTTATGATTTAAAGTAAAACATTTATTTAAAGTTCTGTTTTCTAAAAGTATAGGACAGAACAGAAGTCATCCACACAAACCACAGGATTAGCACAAGTTTGAAAGTGTGGTTTATTTGGTGAAAACACAGAACGCAGTCAACATTTTTCTCAAAGGAGCAATATCATCGTTGCTGTTGTGTCATAATCAATTTCTTTAGGATTTTAACTTAATGCCACTATTTCTTAACTTCTTGTAACTAGGGGGCAGTATTTTCATTTTTGGAAAAATGTGCTATTTTGGAAAGTAGACGGGCTATTTTGTCAGGACAAGATGCTAGAATATGCAGATAATTGACAGCTTAGGATAGAAAACTCTAAAGTTTCCAAAACTGTAAAAATATTGTCTGAGTATAACAGAACTGACATTGCAGGCGAAAGCCTGACAAATCCAATCCGGAAGTGACTCATATTTTGAAAGCTCTGCGTTCCGATGCGTCCCTATTGAGCAGTGAAAGAGCTATCAACCAGATTCCTTTTTCTTACGTATTCCCCAAGGTGTCTAAAGCATTTTGACAGTTTCACGCATTTATGTTGAAGAATGAGCGTAAGCGACTATATTGCGTAAGTGGTCACCTGATGGCTCTCAGTGATTTTCGTGACCAAGTTGCCTACTGCTAGCTGGACATAATGCTATGCTAGGCTATCGATAAACTTACACAAATGCTTGTCTTGCTTTGGCTGTAAAGCATATTTTCAAAATCTGAGATGACAGGGTGATTAACAAAAGGCTAAGCTGTGTTTCAATATATTTCACTTGTGACTTCATGAATAGGAATATTTTCTAGTAATATTTGTTCGTTGCGTTATGCTAATTAGTGTCAGATGATGACAACGATCCCAGACCCGGGATGGGTAGTTACAGACATTCGTTGTCATACTGTGTCACGTTCTGACCTTAGTTCCTTTGTTTTGTCTTTGTTTAGTATGGTCAGGGCGTGAGTTGGGGTGGACAGTCTGTTTTTCTATGTCTCTGATTTAGAATCACACTTAGGTAGCCTTTTTTCCCACCTGTGTTTCGTGGGTGTTTGTCTTCCGTGTCAGTGTTTGTCACCACACGGGACTTTCGTTGATGCACGTTATTGGTTTGTTCCAGTGTTCTGTTGTTTTTATTAAACATTATGGACACTGACAACGCTGCATTTTTTGGTCCTCCGATCCTTCTGGCTACTCCTCTTCAGAAGAGGACGAGATCCGTTACATACTGTAACACATCTTCAACAGTACTTCTGCTAGTCTTGCTAGTACAGTTATGATTTGTCTTAGAAGAGGAAGAAGGAGGGCTGAGAGCAAAGAAGGCGAGTGCAACCTGGCATTTCTGACAACGTTATAGAGACAGTGTTCTTTTTGGTTATGGTGTTGTCAACACCTTAGTGGCAGACCTCACCACTGTAGACACTTAATTTGATCACAGGAAATGCAGATAAGCTTTGTAATTTACATTAATTCATTAAACTCACACTAACACACGGTTATATTAACAGTATTCCACTTTTCAAGTAGCCTCATTTTGACCAACCTATAAGGGCACAGGGTGAGACCCAGATGCAGACACAGGAGGCAGATGGTTTGAGTTTCTGATACTTATTAGTTTCCAAGGGGCAGGCAAGAGAATGGTCGTGGACAGGCAAAAAGATCACTAAGGTCAGAGTCCAGGAGGTACAGAGTGGCAGGCAGGCTCGAGGTCAGGGCAGGCAGTATGGTCAGGCAGGCGGGTTCAGAGTCAGGGCATGCAAGGGTCAAAACCGGGAGGACTAGCAAAGGAGAGAATAGAAAAAGCAGGAGCACGGGACCAAATCCTGTTGCTGCAGGGTTATTTTACATCTTATCCAGAGCAATTTACAGTAGTGAGTGGATGCGCTTTTTTTACTCTTATCCAGTACTGGTCCCCGTGCGAATCGAACACCACTGGCATGGCAAACACCATGCTCTACCAACAGGTCAAATGAAGATCCTAAACCTGTAAGAAGGGTTATATACAGTATAAATGTCCTAAAGCAAACCACTTCCTGTCTGCGAGAGAGTAGTCTGAGAGGTCATGTTGTCATGGAACCCTAAAGAGCAGAGATCAACAAAATAACTAGGAAATACATTTATTTCCATGACCACATTAAAGGCAATTCTGGATTGACCAATGTAGATATTTTCAAAACATGCAACTTACAACGTATATTTTACCGAATCTTTTGGACGCCAGAGTAATGTTGAGGGAATCCTATTTGTGTCAGAACTATATTTATATGATATACAAAACTTGCAAAGAGCCTATCCAACTATCCAATCTCTTTAAAAAATAAAAAAAACTATTGGAACCAAGACTTAAAAGAACTAATATTGGCACAAGAGTGAGGAAATATTGGAACATACAAAACACAATTACAGGTAAAATGTATGCTTAATCCAGTGTAAACTAATGTATAGAATGTATTATACAAGAGACAACATTCAAACTACAGCTCAATGGCAGTCATTTTAACAATGACTCAATAATACATGCCTTCTGGGAATGCTCGAAAGTCAAAGTGTTCTGTCTGTCTGCATATTTCATGGAATATGAGGGTGCAATGAGATACTCAATAGGTTGGATTATACTTTTTTGGTCAATCATCTTGAAAAAACATTTTAAACTGGAAATCGACCAATCCTCCATTGTTAACACATTATGGAAAGGTCAAATGCTTCATTATTTAAATGTTGAAAGTGCGTGGGCGACAGAGAAAGGAAGTGGTGCAGTTTGAGGCCATGTGGCAGAGAGTGATGCGGTGCTGGAGATGGCGGTGTGAGCATGTGTGTCTGGGCAGGTGTGATGTTTGTATGTGTATGTTTTGTATTGTATTTTGTTTTTAAACATACTAAATAATTATTTTACACACCTTCCTAATCTTGATTTGCACCCTGTTTTGCCCTCAGAACAGCCTGAATCCGTCAGGGCATGGACTCCAATATGTTGAAAGCGTTCCACAGGGATGCTGGTCAATCTTGACCCAATGCTTCCTGAAGTTGGGTGAAGTTGGCTGGATGTCCTTTGGGTGGTGGACCATTCTTGATGCACACAGGAAACTAATCAGCGTGAAACTCAGCACCGTTGCAGTTCTTGACACACTCAAACTGGTGCACCTGGCACCTACTACCATACCCCATTCAACGGCACTTAAATCTTTTGCCTTGCCCAATCACCTTCTGAATGACAGACATACACAATCCATGTCAATTGTCTCAAGGTTTAAAATAATTCATGAACCCGTCTCCTCCTTCATCCACACTGATTGATGTGGATTTAACAGGTGGCATCAATAAGGGAGCTTAGCTTTCACCTGGTCAGTCTGTCATAAAAAGAGCAGGTGTTTTGTACATTGTGTGTATATACTAACTAATGCAAATGGGTCCTTACCTCCCATCTTATAACTCTTAAGTCCCAATAAATGTATACAGGGTCTGTTCATACAAGTATAGCTCTGTCTAATTTGGGTCTTGGGGTGAGGACATTTGAGTGACGGGTGGGAACAGCCATCTGGAATAAGCCAGTGTTCCTCGCTCCTAAACAATAGCACAGGCATGGAGCTCTGGTGACCTGTGGACCTAATGGTGACAGACAACTGGCATGGCCTTGACTAGATTCGTTCTGGTGCCCAGGGAGGAGCAGCAGTTTTGCTGTACTGTGACCCTAGTGTGACTAGAATCTGACCTGGGCAAGACTTGTGGTGCCAACAATGGGATCAAAGGATTCCTAGTCTGTTGTACGTACTGCCTGTAGGCGCCAAGGATTCTTATGGTAGTGATGAGTGAACTCTGGCTAAGTTACACCGTCAAATGATACTGTGAACTAATGCAGAGAAAAGGAATGTGATTAAAGAGCTGCAGTTTTGAGATATTTGAGCAGGTGGAGCCTGAAAAACATTGATAACCTACCATTTATCCCTTCCAAAATAATCACTGCCAATAATTAATCTAGTGTAGCTCATTTCCCAACAACTTTCTTACAATACATAAAAACTAAAAGAATAGCTTA
Organism: Oncorhynchus tshawytscha; assembly: GCF_018296145.1. Classification (NCBI taxonomy): domain Eukaryota; kingdom Metazoa; phylum Chordata; class Actinopteri; order Salmoniformes; family Salmonidae; genus Oncorhynchus; species Oncorhynchus tshawytscha. The sequence goes on from NW_024609736.1 coordinate 52,828, forward strand.
GTGGGAAGATGTACTTCCTCACAGTCACAATGAGTATGTACACAAAGCCTTTGCTTTATATAATGTAGTTCTTATACATAGGATTACAACAGTATTTAGCCTGCTGTACATGTTCTGGACCCTACAAGAAAAGTGGAGCACAGATGTATAAATAGTCCACCACAGACTTTATTCAGAGCTGACGTTAAAGCCAGTCAGTGAGACTGAGCTACAGTACCAAGGAAAATAAAAATTCTCACTAAATACACAAAAATCATGTCAAATGTCATGTCAGATTAAAGTTTGCCCTTTGGTACGACCTGACCATAGAAAGCCTGTTTTCTATGGTAGAGTAGGTCAGGGCGTGACTAGGGGTTTTAGTCTAGTTTATTATTTCTATGTGGGGTTCTAGGTTTAATTTTCTGTTGGTGTTTGTGTATGATTCCCAATTAGAGGAAGCTGGTAATCATTGTCTCTAATTGGGGATCATACTTAAGTTGCATTTTTCCACCTGTGGGTTATGGGATAATGTTTGAATGTTTATGTTTTGAGTTAGTGTTGTAGTCACGGTTTGTTCATTGTTTAGTCTTTGCTAAAGTTTCACTTCTTTAAATTATGTGGAACTCAACGTACGCTGCGCCTTGGTCCGACATTCATTATTACGAACATCGTGATAGTTTTACCCTTTGAGTTTACCCTTCTTGCTTCATCATATTACCCCAGAAATGGGCATGTTCACCATAATAGCCTGACTGATTAATGCATAACCACTGGGCACAGGCATCAGTTCGATGTCTAGTTTGGATTTACATTTGTTTGAGCTGTCAACCAACTTGAATTGAATGTGAATTCAACTTGAAATCAACCACAAATTTCACCCCGTCATCGGATTTAAGTTAGGTGGGGAAAAAAAAATACAACATTCCCTTATGTTGATGAATTTTTGCAAACCTAATCAGTTTTTTGGGGTTGAAATGACATGGAAACAGTGCAATGTTTTTGCACAGTGGGTAAGTGGTTTGCACTGATCTTGGAGTGATTTTTATGGGTCATTGTACATTCACTTCACAGACCAGTTTATTCTGTCCCAAAGTTCCTCCTCTAGCCATTCAACACACACAATTCCACACAGTCCCGTTATATGCTAGCGAGCCAATCACAGGCCAATAGATATAATCTTGGCTCTGTTGCCTTTGGCTCGGTCTCTTCACCCCTTTTCCTGTTCCTGCAGATGATGATTAAATTCGACAAATGTTTGGGCTTTATTTTGGATCTATTTGTTTGTGTTTCTTTCTAAAAGCTCAAACAAAAGACAGCCCTCAAACATGGGCTGCCTGTCTCAACTACTTCCTGAAAAGTCATTACAAGATAACAAAATGATCTAGTGTAGATCATGTCTTCACAGCTCGCTCGGTGACTTCCTTGCTCTGTTACTCTACGCCAGCCTTTTATAAAGCAGAATATATTTAACTCATCCCTGAAAACCACCCTCTCATAACCACATCCCCTTATAAAACACAAGCTGTTGCTCTGCAACCAATGAACTGTTGAGTTGCAAACATTAACAGAACTGTTGCATCGTGTCAAGCATTACAGCAGCAGCACCACCACGTAGCTGATATACTGCACTGGATAGATTATTACGTTTTGATGACTTCATGGGAAAAAAAATATCTTATTGAGAGCACTTTGCCTGTCCACAATGGAAAGTGGCACTCTAACACCAGTCTGAGGTGGTTGACCACAGCTTCAGAACTTTCACTAGTGTGAACAACATGCTACTGTTGGCTGTACAGTACAGTATGTAGGCAAAAGGGTACCGACCCTGGTCCCACTGTCCCTGAATAGATAGCCTGGTCCCAGATCTGTTTGTGCCAATGGCGTGACAATGACCATAGGGGTTGGCAAGACAGCACAAACAGATCTGGGACCAGGCTATTGAATAGATACCCTGATGGTGATATAATAGGTTCCATTTCCTGGCAGCTGTTTTAGGAACGCTGTAAAATCTGCTGCTTCCTGTGACAGGGTATGGATAGTGAGGTAGAGAGACGTTGGTTAGGTATTTTTCAACAAAATCTTCTCATTTTATGAGGCCTGTCCTATTAAACTCTTTTCAGAAATCATGATTTACATTTAGTTATTTATAGAATTGTCACCCACTCTCCCCATCTAAGCACTCACCCCTCCCTCCTCCTCGTCTCTCTTTTCCATTCAGCCTTCAACGTCATCATAACGGTTGGAAGGGTAGGCCTCTATTAGAGTCCTGTCATTTGTTTTGATCTGCCAACACCGCTTCCCTCAGACACCATTTATAGGAGTCACCATGTATTCACTTGTCCAGGCATCTTGCTTAGACATTTACAAACCTCGCCATGTAACTGTTGTTTTTGTCGCACTGCTTTCCTTTTGTCTTGGCCAGGTCTCAGCTGTAAATGAGAACATATTCTCAACTGGCCAACCTGGTTAAATAAAGGTGAAATAAAAAAATAGAAATGGGAAACCTGGGATATTTTGAAAGGATAGTATGACCGGCAGTATGGCCATAGGTTATGTATAGTATGTATGACCGGCAGTATGGCCATAGGTTATGGATAGTATGACAGGCAGTATGGCCATAGGTTGTGTAACCTAAAGCCATACTGCCTGTCCTACTATACGTAACCTATAGCCATACTGCCTGTCCTACTATACGTAACCTATAGCCATACAGCCTGTCCTACTATACGTAACCTATAGCCATACAGCCTGTCCTACTATACGTAACCTATGGCCATACAGCCTGTCCTACTATACGTAACCTATGGACATACAGCCTGTCCTACTATACGTAACCTATGGCCATACAGCCTGTCCTACTATGTATAGTAGGACAGGCAGTATGGCTATAGGTTACTTATTTTAAATTTTATTTAACCTTTTATTTAACTAGGCAAGCCAGTTAAGAACAAATTCTTATTTAGAATGACAGCCTAGCAAAAGGCCTCCTGCGGGGACGGGCCTGGGATTAAAAACAAAATCAATACAATATAGATATAGGCCAACACACATCACAACAAGAGAGACAACACCACATAAAGAGAGACCTAAGACAACATAGCAAGGCAGCAGCACATGACAACACAGCATTGTAGCAACATAACAACATGGTAGCAACACAACATGGTAGCAGCACAAAACATGGTAGAAACATTATTGAGCAGACAACAGCACAAAGGGCAAGAAGGTAGAGACAACAATACATCATACAAAGCAGCCACAACTGTCAGTAAGAGTGTCCATGATTGAGTCTTTGAATGAAGAGATTGAGATAGAACTGTCCAGTTTGAGTGTTTGTTGCAGCTCGTTCCAGTCGCTAGCTGCAGCGAACTGAAAAGACAAGCGACCCAGGGATGTGTGTGCTTTGGGGACCTTTAACAGAATGTGACTGGCAGAACGGATGTTGTATGTGGAGGATGAGGGCTGCAGTAGATATCTCAGATAGGGGGGAGTGAGGCCTAAGAGGGTTTTATAAATACGCATCAACCAGTGGGTCTTGCAACGGGGATACAGAGATGACCAGTTCACAGAGGAGTATATAGTTCACTGATATGTCCTATGAGAAGCATTGGTGGCAAATCTGATGGCCGAATGGTAAAGAACATCTAGCTGCTCGAGAGCACCCTTACCTGCCGATCTTTAAATTATGTCTCTGTGATCTAGCATGGTGTCACGATCGTCGTAAGAACATTCGGACCAAGGTGCAGCGTGATATGGGTTCCACATCTTTTTATTTGTGAAACGCACAAAAACAATAAAGAGCAACCGACCTGTGAAGCCATGGAGTGCTCACAGGCAACTACACATAAACAAGATCCCACAACACACAGTGTGGAAATGGCTGCCTAAATATGATCCCCAATCAGAGACAACGATAAACAGCTGCCTCTGATTGGGAACCATACCAGGCCAACAGAAACAAAACAACCTAGATTACCCACCCTAGTCACACCCCGACCTAACCAAAATTGAGATTAAAAAGGCTCTCAATGGTCAGAGCGTGACACATGGGTAGGATGGTCATCTGAATTAAGGGTTAGTTTGGCAGCTGGGGATAAAGAGGTGCGATTACGATAGAGGAAACCAAGTCTAGATTTAAAAGCCTGCAGCTTTGATATGTGCTGAGAGAAGGACAGTGCACTGTCTAGCCATACTCCCAAGTACTTGTATGAGGTGACTACCTCAAGCTCTAAACCCTCAGAGGTAGTAATCACACCTGTGGGAAGAGGGGCATTCTTCTTACCAAACCACATGACCTTTGTTTTGGAGGTGTTCAGAACAAGGTTAAGGGTAGAGAAAGCTTGTTGGACACTAAGAAAGCTTTGTTGTAGAGAATTTAACACAAAATCTGGGGAGGGGCCAGCTGAGTACAAGACTGTGTCATCTACATATAAATGGATGAGAGAGCTTCCTACTGCCTGAGCTATGTTGCTGTAAATTGAGAAGAGTGTGGGGCCTAGGATCGAGCCTTGGGATTATACTTATAGTATAACAGGCAGTGTGGCTATAGGTTATTTTTAGTATGACAGGCAGTGTGGCTATAGGTTACTTATTGTATGACAGGCAGTGTGGCTATAGGTTACTTATTGTATGACAGGCACTATGGCTATAGGTTACTTATTGTATGACAGGCACTATGGCTATAGGTTACTTATTGTATGACAGGCACTATGGCTATAGGTTACTTATTGTATGACAGGCACTATGGCTATAGGTTACTTATTGTATGACAGGCACTATGGCTATAGGTTACTTATTGTATGACAGGCACTATGGCTATAGGTTACTTATTGTATGACAGGCACTATGGCTATAGGTTACTTATTGTATGACAGGCACTATGGCTATAGGTTACTTATTGTATGACAGGCACTATGGCTATAGGTTACTTATTGTATGACAGGCACTATGGCTATAGGTTACTTATTGTATGACACTATGGCTATAGGTTACTTATTGTATGACAGGCACTATGGCTATAGGTTACTTATTGTATGACAGGCACTATGGCTATAGGTTACTTATTGTATGACAGGCACTATGGCTATAGGTTACTTATTGTATGACAGGCACTATGGCTATAGGTTACTTATTGTATGACAGGCACTATGGCTATAGGTTACTTATTGTATGACAGGCACTATGGCTATAGGTTACTTATTGTATGACAGGCACTATGGCTATAGGTGTATGACAGGCACTATGGCTATAGGTTACTTATTGTATGACAGGCAGTGTGGCTATAGGTTACTTATTGTATGACAGGCACTATGGCTATAGGTTACTTATTGTATGACAGGCACTATGGCTATAGGTTACTTATTGTATGACAGGCACTATGGCTATAGGTTACTTATTGTATGACAGGCACTATGGCTATAGGTTACTTATTGTATGACAGGCAGTACATAGAACAACACCAGTGGCTGTTCACATTGAGATGTGAGCTTCGAAGTACTGTATTCAATACAGACAGCTGTGTTTAAACCATAGGCACACAGCGACCAGCTGTAAATTTGCACACACACACAAACATGGTTTCCTCTTGGACTTTATCCACCCTCCCACACAGGAAAGTGTGCTGGGAGATTGAATGGGTCAGCTATTGTATCTCTGTCTGTTTCTGGACTCTGTCTCTGGATTGCAGAACTGCTTTTTTTACCAAGTGAGACAGAAGATGAACTCAGAACATAACATGTGTCAGAACACAGAAAATGAGTCAGAACATCAAGTATGGCAAATGACTGATGGTTAAAGTGGCTAATTAGCTAAAATGCTAAAGTTGTCCTTGATGAAATTCGAACAAGCAACCTTTGATTTGTGTTATACGCCCACCAATCCACTCCGAACAACCACCCTCCTTTCGATTTTGCCTCAAGTAACCTTCTGTCTTATATAACCATACCAAACATAACATATTATGCTAATTTGAGTTTCCCGGATTTACTTTTACCATGTTACGTCTAGTCTATGAGACCAGGCTGGAATTTATGGTTACTAGTTGGCACAGCCCAGTCCTAGCTCAGACTGCAATGTTGACTGGTTTTATGGATGAGCATGCTCTGTAAAACAAACAATATTGTAGGAAGTTTGCTTGAGGATTGTGGGTAATTGAGAATTCCTGTACATTATTTCACTAAGCTCTGCATGTAACGCCTGCTCAATGTCCGTTTCCAGCTCCCACACTACCGGCGCCACCAGTCAGGAGGCAAGGAGTATGGGAGTGGGATGCATGGGCCGCTCCTCTGTGTCATACAGCCGGGACAATGCGTCTGCCTTAACGTTCTAGGAGCCTGGTCTGTAAGAAAGGGTAAACACAAAACAGTTGAAAACATGGCCCACCTTGCCTGGAGAGGGTTCAGTCTCCTTGCTGCCCGGATGTACTCCAGATTGTGGTGGTCAGTCCAGATGAGAAAAGGGTGTCTAGCCCCCTTAAGCCAATGTCTCCACACCTTCAAAGCCTTGATGACAGCCAACAGGTCCGGGTCCCCCACATCATAGTTTTGCTCCACCGGGCTGAGCTTCTTCGAGAAGAAGGCATAGGGGCGGAGCTTCGGTGGCGTACCCGAGCGCTGAGAGAGCACAGCTCCTATCCCAGCCTCGGACCTGTCCACCTCCACTATGAACGCCAAAGAGGGATCCGGATGGGCCAGCATGGGAACCGAGGTAAACAGAGCCCTCAGGTGACTACTGCAAGAGTACCGAGCTCCCCTTCAGCAGTGAGGTAATGGGAGCCGCTACCTGACCAAAACCCTGGATAAACCTCCGGTAGTAGTTGGCAAACTCTAAAATCCGCTGCACCTCCTCCTTTACCGTGGTGGGAGTCGGCCAATTACACACGGCTGAAAAGCGGTCACTCTCCATCTCCACCCCTGAGGTGGAAATGCCATACCCTAGGAAGGAGACAGACTGTTGGAAGAACAGGCACTTCTCAGCCTTGACCTACAGGTCATGCACCAACAGGCGACCAAGCACCCTGCGCATCAGGGACACATGCTCGGCGCGTGTAGCGTAGTATATCAAAATGTCATCAATATACACCACCACACCCTGCCTGTGCAGGTCCCTGAAAATCTCATCTACAAAGGCTTGGAAGACTGATGGCGCATTCACCAACCCGTATGGCATGACGAGGTACTCATAGTGCCCTGAGGTGGTACTGAAAGCTGTCTTCCACTCGTCTCCCTCCCTACGCACCAGGTTGTAAGCACTCCTGAGATCAAGTTTGGTGAAGAAGCACACCCTTTCCATTGACTCTATCGCTGTGGATATGAGCGGTAGCGGGTAACTATACCTCACAAAATGTTAGATTTTTTATGTAGAAGGATGGAGGTCTGCGCCCGTGTATTGACCCCGATAGTCAATACATGGAGAGCGCAGACATCCCTCGTTCTTCTTCACAAAAAATAAACTTGAGGAGGCAGGTGAAGTGGAGGACCGAATGTACCCCTGACGCAGGGATTCAGAGATATGTTTCCATGGCCTCCGTCTCTGCCTGTGAGAGGGGATACATGTGACTCCTGGGAAGTACAGCGTCTACCAGGAGATTTATCGCACAATCGCCCCGTCGATGAGGTGGTAATTGAGTCGCCTTCTTTTTGGAGAAGGCAAGAGCCAAATCGGCATATTCAGGGGGAATGCGCACGGTGGAGACCTGGTCTGGACTCTCCACCGTAGTAGCACCAACGGAAACCTCAACACCTACCTGAGCACTCTTGCGACCACCCCGTTAGAACCCTCTGTGGTCAAGGAACAGTGGGATTATGACAGGCCAACCAGGGTAGGCCAGCACCATGGGAAACGCAGGAGAGTCAATAAGGAAGAGACTAATTCTCTCCTTGTGACCCCCCTGCGCCACCATGCCCAAAGGAGCGGTGACCTCCCTAATCAACCCCGACCCTAATGGTCGACTATCTAAAGCATGAACGGGGAAAGGCACAGCCACTGGAACAATGTGGATCCCTAAACTATAGGCTAATGCTCTATCAATAAAATTCCCAGCCGCGTCTGAATTGACGAGCGCCTTATGCTGGGAATGCGGGGAAAACTTAGGTTTGTGTGTCACTTTCCCTATGTGCAACAGGGCTCTGGGTGAGAATGGTGCCGGCTCACCTGGGGTGACGCCAGAGCGCCCTGCCTGCTGCCTCGATCCCCAGAGGAACCAACCTGGCACCGACCGGCAGTGTGACCTCTGTGGCCACAGATGGTGCACGAGCTGGAACCCCCTCCGTTCTCCCTGTGCACGGCCCCTCCAAGCTCCATGGGTATCGGAGAGGGGGTGCGGGAGGATGGAACCACCAGGCCCCGATCAGAACATCCGCGGGTAGCCAGCAGGTTCTCCAACTGGATGGACAAGTCCACCAGCTGGTCGAACGCCACATCTCCCTCTCTCCACACGCCGTTGGCCCACTCCAGGGCTATCCCGGTGAGGCACGAGACGAGAGCAGACACCCTCTCACAGGTATAGGTCCAGTTGAAGAAGGAACCCCTGGCAGTTCGCAGCCTTTCCGTCGTATTCCTGGGGTAGGGGGAGACGAATCCCACTGGGACCAGGAGGAAGAGGGGAGACCCCGGTTGTGCTGGTGGAGGCGCTGGAAGAACTCCCTGTCTCTCCCAGTGGTCCATAGTCTGGACAACGCGGTCCATGGCGGTGCCAAGATGGTGGAGCATTGCTGCGTGCTCCTGGACGCGCTCCTCCATCCCTATACCTGGGGTACCTGCTTCTGCTAACTGCATAGTCGGGTCGGTGATTCTGTAAGGGGTGCATACTGGCAGAGAAGTCAGACACAGGAGAGCAAAAACTGTGCGCAGTTTAACAAAAAACAACACTGGAAAACAGAACAATCAAATGATGGGTACATAACCCGACGCACACCAGGACAGACTGCCGTTTGACAGATAAATGATGGGTACATAACCCGACGCACACCAGGACAGACTGCCGTTTGACAGATAAATGATGGGTACATAACCCGACGCACACCAGGACAGACTGCCGTTTGACAGATAAATGATGGGTACATAACCCGACGCACACCAGGACAGACTGCCGTTTGACAGATAAATGATGGGTACATAACCCGACGCACACCAGGACAGACTGCCGTTTGACAGATAAATGATGGGTACATAACCCGACGCACACCAGGACAGACTGCCGTTTGACAGATAAATGATGGGTACATAACCCGACGCACACCAGGACAGACTGCCGTTTGACAGATAAATGATGGGTACATAACCCACGCACACCAGGACAGACTGCCGTTTGACAGATAAATGATGGGTACATAACCCGACGCACACCAGGACAGACTGCCGTTTGACAGATAAATGATGGGTACATAACCCGACGCACACCAGGACAGACTGCCGTTTGACAGATAAATGATGGGTACATAACCCGACGCACACCAGGACAGACTGCCGTTTGACAGATAAATGATGGGTACATAACCCGACGCACACCAGGACAGACTGCCGTTTGACAGATAAATGATGGTACATAACCCGACGCACACCAGGACAGACTGCCGTTTGACAGATAAATGATGGGTACATAACCCGACGCACACCAGGACAGACTGCCGTTTGACAGATAAATGATGGTACATAACCCGACGCACACCAGGACAGACTGCCGTTTGACAGATAAATGATGGGTACATAACCCGACGCACACCAGGACAGACTGCCGTTTGACAGATAAATGATGGGTACATAACCCGACGCACACCAGGACAGACTGCCGTTTGACAGATAAATGATGGGTACATAACCCGACGCACACCAGGACAGACTGCCGTTTGACAGATAAATGATGGGTACATAACCCGACGCACACCAGGACTGACTGCCGTTTGACAGATAAATGATGGGTACATAACCCGACGCACACCAGGACAGACTGCCGTTTGACAGATAAATGATGGGTACATAACCCGACGCACACCAGGACAGACTGCCGTTTGACAGATAAAATATTGTTTTTATCAATAATAATCTCAATGTACCTTATCCACACTGTATCTGCGAGGTGTTCACTAGAGTCCATGCGTTATTCATTCGTCGCATGGAAATTTATTTCTACGTGCATTACGTCATCACGCACAGCCTTTTAACCACAAAAAGTCTGATGGAAACTCATCTCTGGTGGGAAAATGGCATGTTGGTTTATGCAGATTTTAGAATAGTTGCATGAAAATCTGTTGCACATTGGCTGGAAACCTAGCTAGTGTCACACTCTCTTGGCAGCTTCCTCATCTTCATCCAGGCTTTTTTAAACCACTAACACCTCACCATCAGCTCTGCCATACCAAAACTCCCAAAGCTCTGCGTGATTGAGTAAGGACTGATTGTGTCATGTTTCTTTGCTCATAACTCAATCTGTCTGCCTCTGGAAGTTGTGCGACACCAACAATATGAACAACATGGGGTAACACTTCATTTTAAAGGGTCCTTGTTACAGTGTAATTACAGGTGTAATTAAGTATTTTGCTTTAAATGACATCCAACCCATGTGACAACCAGCTCCCTCTCCCATACAGCACAGTTCATACTGTTGCCTGCACAGATGTGAATTGATGAAGTTATAGCAGTGACAGGCCTGTAAACTGGGAAGGCCAGATTGTTTATTTCAATCAACGCAGTAACGCTAGAGAGGAGAGCAGGTTCCAGAAACTCTTATCTGTGGGGTTCACACAGGATGCTACTGCTAGTGTACAAGTAGGAAGGGCCCAAACGTTGTGCAACTACTACTGAATCTGATGCCATAAATAAGTGCCGTATACAATAGTCAATGTTCCCACTTCTTGTTTGTAAATTCCTCCTGTTGTCCTGTAGTGTAAATTCGTCAATGTGATATGTGTAAATAGTGTAAATTTGTCCAGGTCATATGTGGTTCAGGGGTGACACGGTGGAGAGGACAGGACACACAACACAATCAACCCCAGAATTCGCTTTATTAAAGAATTTTAGGACCATCAAGCAGTCATTTAGCAAACAGTGTTACTTAAATAGGCAGACTATCAGCATACCAGTAGCTGTGATCTGAAGTGTTGAGTGATTTACACAGGGATGTAGCGACATCTTGTGGACAGACTTTTTGCAACGCTTTTATTAAAGTATTGTACATTTTTCCACCTTTACGTTCGTTCACCGAAAATCTTTCCATTTCCCAACGGAATACAAACAAACGGTAACTGTAATCTCTTACCAGCAGATTAGACTACTTTATAAAAAAACAGACGATTACTTATTGGATTACGTTTAAATTCAGAAGGATGTTTGCACCTTTCCATATCCTCAATTACATTTAAATCAGCATTGAAAAAAGATGACATTTTTCTGCCTGAGTCTGACCAGAAATCAGAGACCACTATGACGACACATCAAATGCGTTTGTTTGAACGATCGCGAGAAAATTGTAGGAACAGGCTTTTATAGGCTACAGTCCAAACTATGCCTCCCAATGGTGTGACTGTTGTCATTATCCAAAGATTATAACATTTGAATAAACGCTTGGAGGACGACAGCAGTGGTGTAGTTTAAGGGCGTACAGATATCACTTGTTATTGATATCTACATAGCGCATTGATGTGAATCACACTGCTGCTCTCTTATTTAGCTATTAGCTTTTTGCAAATTATGGATAGTGGTTGTTGTGGATGGCTTCTCACAAATGTATACAGGACCAGTCAAAAGTTTGGACACACCTACTCATTGCAGGGTTTTTCTTGATTTTTTTTAACCATTTTCTACATCGTAGAATAGTAGTGAAGACATCACAACTATGAAATAACACATATTGAATCATGAAGTAACCAAAAAAAGTGTTAAACAACTCAATGTATTTTAGATTTGAGATTCTTCAAAGTAGCCACCCTTTGCCTTGATGACAGCTTTGCACACTCTTGGTATTCTCTCAACCAGCTTCACCTGGAATGCTTTTCTAACAGTCTTGAAGGAGTTCCCACATATGTTGAACACTTGTTGGCTGCTAATCCTTCACTCTGCGGTCCAACTCATTCCAAACCATCTCAATTGGGTTGAGGTCGGGCGATTGTGGAGGCCAGGTCATCTGATGCAGCACTCCATCACTCTCCTTCTTGGTCAAAGCCTGAAGGTGTGTTGAAAAACAAATGATTGTCCCACTAAGCGCTAACCAGATGAGATGGCGTATCGCTGCAGAATGCTGTAGTAGCCATGCTGGTTAAGTGTGCCTTTGAATTCTAAATAAATCACCGACAGTGTCAACAGCAAAGCACCCCCACACAATTACACCTCCTCCTCCATGCTTCACGGTGGGAACCAAACATGCAGAGATAATCCGTTCACCTACTCTGCGTCTCACAAAGACACGGCATTTGGAACCAAAAATCTCAAATTTGAACTCAGACCAATGGACAGATTTCCACCGGTCTAATGTCCATTGCTTGTGTTTTTTGGCCCAAAAATCTTTTCTTCTTATTGGTGTCCTTTAGTAGTGGTTTCTTTGCAGCAATTTGATCATTAAGGCCTGATTCACGCAATCTCCTCTGAACAGTTGATGTTGAGATGTGTCTGTTACTTGAACTCTGAAGCATTTATTTGGGCTTAAATCTGAGGAAATACAGAAAATAATAAAAATCAAGAAAAACCCTGCAATGAGTAGGTGTGTCCAAAGTTTTGACTGGTGCTGTATGTGTATTTAAACCCAATGGTTGAATTGAAGAAGTTTAAACTGCAGATCAGTGGCCAGCCAGTGAAAAATGGCTCTTGCAATGGCTGCACAGTGCGGATCAAGGGCCTGATTAATGCGAGGGCTTACAGGGTCTGAATCCCTGGGGCCAAAGCCCGTAGGGGACCCTTGATGCAGACTGTAGGAAGCCTGTTTTCCATTCTGCTAATCATCAGATGGGGGAGGAGAGGAGGTAGGGGGGCACATGTGGGTAACAAGGGGGAGGTTTCCCTCCTTTCCCCCTTCGCCAGAGCGAGAGGCCACAGTTCATGGATGCAAAAATCTTTGCGGTTCCCCTGACAACCCCTGATCCCCCTCGGACACGGCCGACGCACCTGCAACATCCATTAATGGCCATCTATGTAAACTCTGACATTGATTTATCCTGTAATAGATGTTGTTCAATTGGTAATATAAATTGTTGTCACCTTCTAATGCTGCTTAAAGGGAAAGTAATCCAAAAGTAACTGAAAGTAATCAGATTACATTACTGAGTTTGGGTAATCCAAATGTTATGTCGTTGATTACATTTTTGGACAGGTAACTAGCAACTGTAACGGATTGCATTTAGAAAGTAACCTACCCAAACCTGCTCTCAACACATTCTCAACTTATTCCCACAACAGAACGCCTTCAAACACATTTTAAATGAAGAAAGTTACATACATAAAATAAAAAAGTATACACAATAATGTTATTTCAATACAAAGCAAACCCACAATACTGCCCTCAAAGCTACTGCTTTTGCCTATGTAAAAAAGTAACTGCAAAATCTGACTTCAGAGTCTTTTCTGTCTAGACAGAGAGCAATTTTGGGTACTTCATGATATATTCTGATCGACTTGCTTGTTCTTGTGTCAGGAAACTAAATATCACATTAATCAGAGAATATACCTGGCCATTACAACAGATCAAATATATTTGACGAATTTGTAGTTACTTCACTTTTACTGCACTTTGCCCTTGTAGGGCAGAATAGCCTAACATTTTTAGGCACCTTTGACCTAATATTGAGTTTCTTAGCTCTAGGTATGTTTAACATAGACATGTCATATTACAATGAACTGTATGTCCAAGAACAATAAGCTCAAGTCTACTGCAGAATCAAGGGTTTCCACCACTATTTACATACGTCTGTTAGAAATGATTCATTCCAATTTAGCTTAGGCTTCACAGGCCGCAGCCTAAAGTGGATCAGGCAGATATCTGCTCAGTTGCTGAAACAATTCATGCACCTAACCCCAGTGCCATTTGGATCAGATTGGTTGTGACCTGGTATTGCTGTTTCTGATGGACAAATTGGCACGGTCTACAGGCATGGTTAATAGGAAAGACACATCAATTAACTTTGAAGAACTTCCTCTACCTGAACAACTTAGAGTATTCATCCTCACTCATGCTCTGTAGATACTGAGCCAACTTCTCCGGTTTGGAGAAATCATCCACATGGACAAAGGCATCACCTGGGATGGCACAGAGCCCAACTTCATGGCATTGAACAGTTTCTCAGTCATATAGTCAGGGTGTTCTCTCGTATTGTCAAATGACACGTGGAACTTACAGCTGGCCACAGTGCTTGTATATTCCTCATGACTAATTTGCTTGTTCCACAATAAGGGCAGTTTGGTAACCAGCTGAGCTGTGGGGCTGAGAAATGTGATCACTCTCAGGACCAGCCATGAAATCAAAATTATAGTTGTAACTATGTTTTGAAGCTATGCAGTGTAATGATCTAATCATGTCATTATTAACTTTAATTATATAATATAATTGCATTGTTTACAAGCAATGGAGTAAAAAAAAAAGCACATGTTTTCGGTTATGATGGTCTCAGCTCACGAGACATTTTACAAGTAACATTCTTCAAGAATGAATGCCTAAATCGCAATGCAACTTTAACAACTGTAAAATAGGGGTTAAAGGCACAAGGCCAGCATTCAACATGATAGAGTAGACGTAGGTAATCCTACTTTACCTAATGTGTCCATAATCAGTCATTTCACTGATCCTATACGGTACAGGAGTCAAACTCATTCCACAGAGGGCCAAGTGTCTGCAGGTTTTTGCTCCTCCCTTGTACTTGATTGATGAATGAAGGTCACTAATTAGTAAGGAACTCCTACACCTCGTTGTCCAGGGCTTAACTGAAAGGAAAAAACAAAAACCTGTCGACAGCAGGCCCTCCATGGAAGGAGTTTGACACCCCTGCTAAACGGCATTAAAACACCCTACATCTCATCATATTAATACACACAATATGGCAGTTAGAGCCATTAAAGTTCAGCAAAGCATGGACTTGTCCATACAAAGCCTCCCTGTTATGTTAGTGTTGCAACCCTACAGCAAACAGAAGTTGTCCAATAAGAAATGCTTATTTTCCATTTTGCCATAATGAATACAACCGAGGCAAATACCAAGGTCCTGTTCACCAGGTCATGTCCATATCCTTAGGTAATTAAGGGCGAGGGAAACATACCTGGTGCTGAATGGGGAGTAGAAATACAACCAGGTGAGACGTCCTCTGCTCAACAATAGCCACGTCTCACTGAGATAAAGAGAACAGGGAGAATGCAGTCATAGGAATAATATGTAGATAACTGCTCACTAATACACTGAGCTTTTCTATGGTTGTTAGGAGACAAAATAATGACAGTTGATTTCATTTCATGTGAGGTGTTTTTTTTAATAAAGGAAGAGGATAGCTATGGCCTAATGATTTACTTCAGGTTCTTGGATTGGAGATTATGTTACGCGGCGCGAGCAGGTGAACCCAAGAGCAGACTCAGACGAGGAGACTGGGATAAGGTAACCAATGTATTTACTGAAAAACAGGGGGACAATGGGGTGCAGGCTAGGGAGAGCTCGGGCGGGTTGCAGGGAGCCAGGAGTGAGGGGAGTTCTCTGAATGGTATGTGCTAGCTGGGATGGTTTAAAAAAATCTCCTGGAAAAACACCTGGACTTGTGGAGGATGAAAACCTGTCAAACCGCAACAACTTGTTCATATTAATTATATTTGAAAGAAGGACTAGTTGGGTTTCCTATGCACAGACACAGAGAAAACAACATGATTGGACAATAAAACTCACAGTTCTGAGCTTGCTATATGCAGGTTTGCATCGTCTAGTCCTGCCCTATGCAACTGTAGGCCTAATTAAAATTCCAGTTAATATTTTTGTATTGAATAAGTCTAGGCAACCTAGTCATCCAAATTTTGAATATAAACCAAATTTGGTCCCACCCACTGGGCACAGATGTCAGTTCAAAGTCTAGTTTAATTTACATCTGGTTGAGATTTCAACTAACGTGAATTCAACTTGAAATCAACAGAAAATGTCACCATGTCATTGGATTTAGATTAAAAGTTGGGTGAAAAAAGGCCCAAGACATGCTAACCTCTCACCATTACAATTACATGGGAGGTTAGCATTTCTGGGGGGGGTGACATTATAAACAAACAGCAAATGCATCCAACAAGTTTGTGGAGTCACAACCTTGACGTAATCATTGTGTGTTAATAATATGACACCAAATGTTTTGACATATTGTTTGGAACAATAATAATCTTCAAACATGTAACATTTCCAGAGTTGGGTCTCTGGTACTTTAGAAGAGATTATTAAAGGGGATTAACCAATCACAGCTCTCCTTTAGGGTTGCACATTCAACAAATCACAAGCAGAGGGAGTTCCCTTTTAATACATTTTCCCATTCACTGTATTGGTGGTGCTTACAAAATGTATCATAGCTTAGCAGAGCCCACTCTGGAAATGTTGCAGTTGAAGTCGGAAGTTTACATACACTTACGTTGGAGTCATTAACTTGTTTTCCAACCACTCCACACATTTCTTGTAAACAAACTATAGTTTTGGCAAGTCTGTTTGGACATCTACTTTGTGCATTTTTCCAACAACTGTTTCCAGACAGATTCTAAGATTCACTTACAATTCACTGTATCACAATTCCAGTGGGTCAGAAGTTTACATACACTAAATTGACTGTGCCTTTAAACAGCTTGGAAAATTCCAGAAAATGATGTCATGGCTTTAGAAGCTTCTGATAGGCTAATTGACATAATTTGAGTCAATTGGAGGTGTACCTGTGGATGTATTTCAAGTCCTACCTTCAAACTCAGTGCCTCTTTGCTAGACATCATGGGAAAATCAAAAGAAATCAGCCAAGACCTCAGAAAATAAATGGTAGACCTCCACAAGTCTGGTTCATCCTTGGGAGTAATTTCCAAACACCTGAAGGTAGCACATTCATCTGTACAAACAATAGTACGCAAGTATAAACACCATGGGACCACGCAGCCGTCATACCGCTCAGGAAGGAGACGTGTTCTGTCTCCTAAAGAGGAACGTACTTTGGTGCGAAAAGTACAAATCAATCCTAGAACAACAACAAAGGACCTTGTGAATATGCTGGAGGAAATGGGTACAAAAGTTTCTATATCCACAGTAAAACGAGTCCTATATCGACATAACCTGAAAGGCCGCTCAGCAAGGAAGAAGCCACTGCTTCACAAAATAGATGGCATCATGAGGTAGGAAAATTATGTGAATATATTGAAGCAACATCTCAAGACATCAGTCAAGAAGTTAAAGCTTGTTCGCAAATGGGTCTTCTAAATGGACAATGACCCCAAGCATACTTCCAAAGTTGTGGCAAAATGGCTTATGGATAACAAAGTCAAGGTATTGGAGTTGCCATCACAAAGCCCTGACCTCAATCCTATAGAAAATTTGTGGGCAGAACTAAAAAAGCCTGTGCGAGCAAGGAGGCCTACAAACCTGACTCAGTTACACCAGCTCTGTTGGAGGAATGGGCCAAAATTCACCCAATTTATGGTGGGAGTTTTTGGAAGGCTACCTGAAATGTTTGACCCAAATTAAACAATTTAAAGGCAATGCTACCAAATACTAATTGAGTGTATGTAAACTTCTGACCCACTAGGAATGTGATGAAAGAAATAAGCTGAAATAAATCATTCTCCCTACTATTATTCTGACATTTCACATTCTTAAAATAAAGTGGTGATCCTAACTGACTTGAGACCGGGAATTTTTACTTGGATTAAATGTCAGGAATTGTGAAAAAAAAAAATAGTTTAATTGTCACGACTTTCGTAGAAGTCGGTCCCTCTCCTTGTTTGGGCGATGTTCGGCTGTCGACTTCACCAACCTGTTAACCATCACTGATTCATTTTCCATTGGTTTTGTCTTGTCTTCCTTCACCCCTAGTTCCAATCTCATCAATTACATGTTGTGTATTTAACCCTCTGTTTCCCCTGATGTCCTTGTCAGAGAATGTTTTGATTGTATGTGATGTGCTATTTAGTGTTGGTGTGTGACGGGTTTTTACCCACTTTGTTATTTTGTACATTTTGGTTGTTTTGGAGTTTTGTCAGCATTTATTAAACAACTCCGTTGATACCAAGTTTGTTCTCCTGCACCTGACTTCCCTGCCACCAACACGCACCCCTTACATTAATTGTATTTGGCTAAGGTCTATGTAAACTTCCGACTTCAACTTGTATGTACTTGTAGAGTGTATTATCCTAACAATCTTAAAATTAACTAAATCAAAAAGGGTACTTTTGAGATATAAATATTTGTGATGTTGAATAAATGAATGGAAAAATGTTGACTCTTAACACTCTGTTTTCTGTATCACGTACGGTTTACAGATCATAGGGTCTTACAGGACACATGTATAAGCTCTAAAAATGGCCTAAAATGGCCACTTTCATGATTTATTGTAAATGTAAAATGCATGCCAAACATCCTTCCTGCCAATATACACTATATATACAAAAGTATATGGTGACACCTTCAAATGAGTGGATTTGTCTATTTCAGCCAATCCCTTTGCTGACAGGTGTATATAATTGAGCACACAGCCATGCAATCTCCATAGACAAACATTAGCATTAGAATGGCCTTATTGAAGAGCTCATTGACCTTCAACGTGGCACCGTCACAGGATGCCACCTTTCCAACAAGTCAATATGTCAAATTTTGGCCCTGTTGGAGCTGCCCCGGTCAAATGTAAGTGCTGTTATTGTGAAGTGGAAATGTCTAGGAGCCACAACGGTTCAGCCCCAAAGTGGTAGGCCACACAATCTCACAGAACTGAAGCGCGTAACGCGTAAAAATCTTCTGTCCTCGGTTGTAATACTCACTACCAAGTTCCAAACTGCCTCTGGAAGCAAAATCAGCACAAAAACTGTTCGTCTGGAGCTTCATGAAATTGGTTTCCATGGCCGAGCATCCGCACACAAGCCTAAGATCACCATATGCAATGCCAAGCGTCGGCTGGAGTGGTATAAAACTTGCAGCCATTAGACTCTGGAGCAGTGGAAACACATTCTCTGGAGTGATGAATCACAGTTTGGCAGATGCAAGGAGCACTATACCTGCCCCAATGCATAGTGCCAACTGTAAAGTTTGGTGGAGGAAGAATAATGGTCTGGGTCTGTTTTTCATGGTTCAGGCTAGGCCCCTTAGTTCCAGTGAAGGCAAATTTGAATGCTACAGCATACAATGACATTCTAGATGATTCTGTGCTTCCTACTTTGTGGCAACAGTTGGGGAAGGCCCTTTCCTGTTTCAGCAGGACAATGCCCCCGTGCATAAATCGAGGGCCATACAGAAATGGTTTGTCGAGATCAGTGTGGAAGAACTTGACTTGCCTGCACAGAGCCCTGACTTCAGCCCCATCGAACACCTTTGGGATGAATTGGAACGCCGACTGCGAGCCAGGCCTAATCGCCCAACATCAGCGCCCGACCTCACTAATGCTCTTGTGGCTGAATGGAAGCAAGTCCCCGCAACAATATTCCAACATCTAGTGGAAAGCCTTCCCAGAAGAGTGGAGGCTGTTATAGCAGCAAAGGGGGGACCAACTCCATAATAATGCCCATGATTTTGGAATGAGATGTTTGACGAGCCACATACTTTTGGTCATGTAGTGTAGTTTTTATGTGAGAATTGCCTGTCTGTTTACATTATAGTGCTTATATTTAGCTCTATTTAGGGTTGTAAAATTCAGGGAACTTTCAATAAATTCCCTGTTTTTTCAGAAATCCTCACTTATTCCCTGCTGATTTGCAACCTTAGCTCTATCTATCATGAACATAGAGGGCTTTCATAGTTTACAGAAGGCTTGTGAGATAAACAAGAACTGAAGGATGTTTGGCTCATCACAGGTGGTGAAAGTTTGTACTAAAGCTGTTTAATGGCAAGCAGTTTTTAGCGATAATGTGTACACTAACTTTCAAACATTTGGAGTCATTTAAAAATGTCCTTGTTTTAGAAAGAATCATTTTTGTTGTCCATTAAAATCACATCAAATTGATCAGAAATACAGTGTAGACATTGCTAATGTTGTAAATGACTATTGTAGCTGGAAACGGCAGATTTCTTTATGGAATATCTACATAGGCGCACAGAGGCCCTTTATCATCAACCATCACTCCTGTGTTCCAATGGCACATTGTGTTAGCTAATCCAAGTTTATCATTTTAAAAGGCACATTTATCATTAGAAAGCCCTTTTGCAATTATGTTAGCACAGCTGAAAACTGTTGTGCTGATTAAAGAAGCAATAAAACTGACCTTCTTTAGGCTAGTTGAGTATCTGGAGCATCAGCATTTGTGGGTTCGACTACAGGCTCAAAATGGCCAGAAACAAAGACCTTTCTTCTGAAATTCATCAGTCTATTCTTATTCTGAGAAATGAAGGCTATTCTATGCGAGAAATTGCCAAGAAACTAAAGATCTCGTACAACGTTGTGTACTTCTCCCTTCACAGAATAGTGCAAACTGGATCTAAACAGAATAGTGCAAACTGGATCTAACCAGAATAGAAAGAGGAGTGGGAGGCCCCAGTGCACAACTGAGCAAGAGGACAAGTACATGTGAGTGTCTAGTTTAAGAAACATATGCCTCACAAGTCTGAAAAAGAGCTGATGTGAAATAATCTGATGTGATTGGTCAAAAGACCAATTAGTGGAAAAATATCAGAATTGGGCTGCCTGTGTAAACGCAGCTATAGAAGAAGCTAATTAATATCTGGTTTCAAAAGGACTCCTACCAAAGAGCAAATCTTTACTGTCTGATGACAAGTTTAATCTTTACCTTACGATTAATATTTTGAGTATTTACTTCCTCCTTCTCTGATATTGCATTCTCTTTTAAAATATTATTTACATTTCATAACACTACTTACACATGAAATACTAGGGCTCTCCAACCCTGTTCCCCGATAGCTATCATCCTGTAGGTTTTCGCTCCAACCCTAATCTAGCGCACCTGACTCTAATAATTAGCTGGTTGATAAACTGCACCAGGTCAATTACAATTCTGGGGCAGGAGTGAGAACCTACAGGAGGGTCGCTCTCCAACCCACATTGACAAAACGAAGCACATTATGAAGGTGTGTATTTCTTTGACAAATTGCACACGGCAGGGAAGTGGGCAGTGCGTCTAAGGTGTGACATGAAGGGCGAAGGCTAGAGAGGCTGTCCCTCTGCCTGCAGTAGCACACCAGTTCTAGGCTTATCCTCACTCAACGTTGTGGAGGCACATGACTGCAATGTGACTCAGCTAGGTGTCAGGTGTGGCTTTTAGTCAAAGCAAGCAACATCATTCTGTTTAAGTTCAAAGTCAAATCTCAGAGCTAGCAGGTAAGCACCCTTCACCCAGTATATTATTTCCTTGAAGAGCAATGTGGAATGTGGTGACTATATGAATTATTGGATGTAGCTGTTCCCTATGTTTGAATGGAGTCTCTGTCTGTCTGATTTAGTGTTGAGTTTCCGATGTGTTTGTCTTTTATCAAGTCTATATAATTGGTTGTGTTAAATGATTTTGTGTTTCTTTTAACAGACAAGTCGAAACAGAACATCGGAACAAAGGTTTGGTCAGATACCGTGTGTTTGGTCAGATACCGTATAGATCCTACATAGCTATATTCATGTATTTAAATATTAGCTGGCTTTATGGCAACTTGTTGTTATCAAAACAGTCACACAGGTTTGTTGTTACCATGTCATTTATTGTCTACTCTGGTATTTCCCGTTGTATAACATGCTGTCTTTCTTTGACTGCGTAGTATGTTTACGTAGAACCTCTCCTCTCATTAGTAGCCCTTTAGGTTACATATCCTGCAACCTGTAGTTAATTACCCCGGGCAAGGGTGAAATCACAGCCCCCAACACATTGGGTCCCATGACCCCTTAGTTCAATAGTCTTACTGTATCCTCAATAGTTATTGATATATTCTGGTTCAGAGGGTGGACTCTATACACACAATAGCCCGGATAAGTATCCAGAGTATTTGTTCAGTTTGACCACATGGCTAATTTGTTTCTCTGGGTGGAGAGCATGTCCTGTCAACTCAGGATCTTAGTGACAATCACTGCCTCAGTCACTAACCTAACAGAAATCTAAGCTTGTCTTATTGACTTTGATTACTGTTATGACAACCACATAATATGCATGACTAGTGAACCAATGAAATGGTATGCTGATAGAGAACTAGCCTCGTCAGCAGATGTCTGCCCGCACCCTAAAACCTGTCTGTGGTCTGAGTTTATGATTGACCAGTATTCCTCATGCTAAAATAATCATTGTCAACTTTACGAATACATGCAATAATAGTGATTAGATGCGTTTGCCTTTTCTTAATAAACTTATAAACGAACAGCCTTTCCTTTTGGCAGGCCAAATGACGTGTCTTGGACCAAATTGTAGAATTGGGCACCAGAGCCTGATGGGCATTCTCCTGCTGGGCTGCTTGCTGACCTGTCTACTGTACCGACCTGCTATCACCTGGCTCCCTGTCCTGGCCAAGCACTTCCAGGCGGAGCACAAACGGGATGTTACCGTGCTGGTCTGGCACTGGCCCTTTGACCATCCCTTTAAACTGAACTCCTGCAGGTCCTTGTACAACATCGAAGGCTGTCACCTGACAGCGGACAGAGAGCTGTACAGTCACGCGGATGCCGTTCTCATCCACCACAGAGAAATCGAAGAGGATTTATCCAACCTGCCCCAAGAACCACGGCCCTCCTTCCAGAAATGGGTGTGGATGAATTTCGAATCGCCGGCACACACGAATAGAATACCTGGCTTGGAAGATCTGTTTAATGTGACTTTGAACTACAGGCAGGATGCAGACATCAACATGCCTTATGGATCTCTCGTCCCTCGGACTAAAGAGAGGGAGGAGTTTGTCCCGCATAAAAACCGACTGGTCTGTTGGATCGTTAGCAACTGGAACCCAGGACACAAGAGGACTTGGTACTACATGGAGCTGCGCAAATTCATCAGGATTCACACCTACGGGGACCCTTTCAACAAAAGGGTATCTCTTAGTGAATACAGAATGATCGTGGCCAGCTGTAAATTCTACTTGTCTTTTGAGAACTCCGTCCATAAGGACTACATCACAGAAAAACTATATAATGCTCTCAAGTTGGGCGCAGTTCCTGTGGTCATGGGCCCGACAAGAGGGAACTATGAGAAGTTCATCCCTGGAGATTCCTTCATCCATGTGGATGACTTCCGCTCGCCCAGAGCCCTGGCCAAACACCTCCTCTTCTTGGACGAGAATGAGGAGATGTACCGTAAATACTTCAAGTGGCAGAGGATCCACACGGTCCGTATCAACAGCTTCCCCATTCAGAATGCCTGCAACAGCTGTGAGTACATCAGAGGCCACCCTGAGAATCGGATGGTTACTGAGCTCGATAAATGGTTCTGGGAGGAGTGATGCGGAGCAAATCTACTACCAATAAACAATATCCACTTCTCCATAGTCCAGGGTGGGGGGGAACTGAGCAATATGTATCTTTTACACAATGGCAGAAGTGCCAAATTCTATTTCATTAAAGTACATTCACCGAACCTCCCCCACTTGAACAATTAATGGGGCGTTACAAGTCAAAATTGTATATATTTTTTACTTCTGTCTTTTGCTACTGTGCTACCACATGTTAACTGATAAACCGTGTGGTGGTGAAAACCACCGTTATCTACTTGTTTACTGTTGGGTCGTTCCACTAAGCGTGCCTTTCGCATCCCTTTTATATTGGTGCACAATGTTCTGCACTAATATTACATTTTAAAAGCCTGTTATATTAAACAAAGTGAGCTTTTTTAATAGAGACCGAATAGAGAAATAAATCAGATATGTATAAAGGCTTGCTGAAGTACCAAAATGTAGCCTTTTGACATGTCCCTCCATCAACCCTGTGTCACTTCTAGGAACATTTTAACCCCCTTAATCCCCAAGTTTCAACATCATTGTAAAGCCATAGTTATTTTACTTTAACAAAGTCATCTCTGAAGATGTATTCGTTTCATGTGATTAGTGATTCATTTACCTCTGTCCCTCATTGTAAGGTCAACCCTGTTATGTGAACTGGCCTGTCGTTTTTAATATGGTGAAATAATTCATTTTTGTTAAATAGAACATCTAATAGTCAAATCATAGCGTAAAAGCAGGTTAGCTGGTTCTACTCTTTTTGGCTGTTTCGTGGTGAAGAAACTGAGCGGGTTGGGCAGAACACGTCAACCCTGTTACTCATAGAGACGGGCTTCCATTCAATTGCCACTCCCTTTAGCAACAACCTTCCATTCCCCTGTCACAAGTGGATGTCTGGCTTATTTAAAAAAAAAATCATCAGCCCTGTTACTTTTTTTGACATTTAATAGGCCCTTAATAAAATCTTTTTTTTTTAGATGAGGGAAAACATTTTTTTTTTTTATAGTTGAACATGTGCTCTTTTAGACACGGTTAAAATGAGGTGAAATCAAAAGTTATTTTTGACCAAATTACACTTCTCAAAAGGCACCAAATTGGTGGAAAGACCCTATTAACATTACTGTGAGAGAGATTTGGTTTTGAAGTGTAATGCCTGTTGAGAAAGTCTGGTTACTGTTGAAGGTACTATAGCTCTCCTCCCTCTGGTCACTGGAATAGACTCTGTGAGAGACTCCACTGCGATCAGTCCTGCTTTTTCTAAACCACGTGATTGGGAACGTGATAAAGGGTAATGTACGGTAGGTCTCGCTCATATACAGGTAGAACTCCCTGTACTGCCAACAGTTGTTAGGCAATTGCCTTTTACTGTACTATGGTTGCTAGGTTGTCACAATGAATGTGTCATGTACTTTCACATGTTAAGGGACCTTGTTCGCTCCACTGTTAGGCAACAGGGATTGATCACAGACTCAGAGATTCAGTGTATGAATTAGGAAAAGAAAGATTGATGTACTACAGTGGTCTCCAGCACAATGACTTTACTAAACCCAGTTGACACACATGTTCCAATACAATGGGGTAGTTTGAGACACCACTCTTTACTGCCACCCAAGGGAGTTTTAAAGATGTAAATTAATATATGTTGCAGTACACCTGGTGACCACTAGACAGCACTGCAACCCCACTGTACACATGCACATTACGTTGTTGAAAAACCATTTGCATCAGTGTGAATATGAATATTTATATATGTGAGAAAATGAATACCATTTGTCAAATGAATGAATATCTGAGCTCAAATGAGAGGTTGGAGAAATGGTGGAGATTAGCTTGTTGCTTAATGGTTTAATTGAAACCTGCCGCTAATTAGCTATGGCTATAATCACCCAAACTTATGAACAACTCCATGATTTTTTCTTCGGCTCTTTCAAATGTAGAGAATAGAATGTGGCCCTGGGAATGAGTGTAAAATGACTGCATCATGAAGAACTCTTAAGTCTGCCCACAACTTTCACCCATTCTTACATCCCTTTGAAAGATCCCTTCTAATGCTTTATTAACTGTACAGTACATACAGAAAACCCCTACATTCTTCTTCTTCCGCAAGTTTCATTATGTTTTGGTCATAGAAACTATTCGAATATCACTTTCTACCACCTATTTCTATATTTCCGGTCTATTTCTATCTCCGACCTCCACTAATGTCAGTTAATTTCCCATATTGATGTCTTCATTACCTCCCTATGTGGTAACACATATGAGATAGATGACAGTGTTTACTCTGAGACTTAGTCATGCGTCTAGGGACTGGCTCTGTGGTTTTCAAAAAGAGGTAGAATACATCTACAGACGACTCTTGGTTTGGCAGATGCCAGGAGAATGCATAGTGCCAACCGTAAAGTTTGGTGGCGGAATAATGTCTGGGGCTGTTTTTCATGGTTCGGCCTAGGCCCATTAGTTCCAGTGAAGGGAAATCTTACCGCTACAGCATACAATTACATTCTAGATGATTCTGTGCTTCCGGCTATGTGGCAACAGTTCGGAGAAGGCCCTTTCCTGTTTCAGCATGACAATGCCCGCGTGCACAAAGCAAGGTCCATGCAGAAATGGATTGTCAAGATTGGTGTGGAAGAACTTGACTGGCCTGCACAGAGCCCTGACCTCAACCCCATCGAATGCCTTTGGGATGAATTGGAACGTTGACTGCGAGCCAGGCCTAATCGCCCAACATCAGCGCCCGACCTCACGAATGCTCTTGTGGCTGAATGGAAGCAAGTCCCCGCAACAATGTTCCAACATCTAGTGGAAAGCCTTCCCAGAAGAGTGGAGGCTGTTATAGCAGATAAGGGGGGACCCAACTCCATATTAATGCCCATGATTTTGGAATGAGATGTTCTGCGAGCAGGTGTCCACATAGGTTTGGTCACGTAGTGTACCTGTCCATTACTGATGGCTGTCTCCCACCAGTCCCTTCTCTGTTATCCTTTCTTCTTGCTGCTCTCTTCTCTCCCTCTTTCCCCCGCTTGGCTGTAAATGATTGAGCTCTTTCTTTCAAGGGGACCACTCCCTCATCAGGCCATCGAGTTTACTGCTTCACCGCTCCTTCACCCCCAGCAACAACCGTCCCCACGTGATTTCTTCAATGTCAGGAGGTGACATGTCCCTCACTCTCTTTTCTACCACTCTCTCTCGCACGCTTGCTTGCTGTAAATTTAGCTCTCTCCTCCCTTTCAACTTTCTCCCTCTCGTGTGTTACTTCCCCAACCTCCCTCTTTTCTCTACCACCCTCTCTGTTTTTCTGTAATGTCACGGCTCACTGCTGAGTGTCACGGAGTTGATGGAGAGGAAAAATAATGGAGGCGTGAGGCAATGGAAGGAGGGTTGACGCAAGGGTGTGTGTGTGTGTGTGTGTACATTTTGTGAAAGACTTGAGGAAGAGGTGAAGGAACGAGTGGGGGAGGGAGATTTGTCTGATGGTAAAATGTTCCAGCTCGGTGAAGAAACAGCAGACAGTCAGTCGATGCCCCCTGCTATAACTACTACAGTTCCATGTAGACTGGTGCTACACACTGACTTCCCAAGTGATGGTCATGTACAGTCCCCCAAAATACCCCCCTCTCCGAAACGCATCTCTTTCTCATGTCCATCCTGGCAAACCTACCTGCAGTGTGTTGTTTAAAATGTTATCAGCAACCTCTGACAGTGAGCAACACTTGTGTTGGATGATTACATGACATTACGTGGGATAATACAATTTGAACAGCTTGTTTCCGTTCTCCCTTTTCATATTCATCTCATTACATCTCATATTCTGTTGATCTATTTCATGCTTTAGTGTGTAGTTCAGAACTCTAACTCTGGTAGATGAGTAAAGGCCTGGTTTGATTGTACAGAGATCTCTCTCTCGCTCTCGCTCTCGCTCTCGCTCTCGCTCTCTCTCTCGCTCTCGCTCTCGCTCTCGCTCTCTCTCTCGCTCTCGCTCTCTCTCTCGCTCTCTCTCTTATATATATTCAATTCAAAGGGCTTTACTGACATGAGAAACATGTTTACATTGCCAAAGCAAATGGAACAGACAGACAAAGGAAACATTACTAAACATTACACTCACAAGTTAAAAGAATATAGACATTTGAAATGTTATATTATTGGCTATGTACAGTGTTGTAACAATGTGCAGGTAGATAAATATAGGTTGTATTTACAATGTTTGCACTCCTGGTTTCCCTTTTCTCATGGCAACGGGCCAAAGATCTTGTTGCGACTGCACACTGCGGTATTTAGACTAACAGTTATGGAAGTTTATCCACGTTTGATTTGTTTTCAAATTCTATGTGGGTTTGTGTGATCTGTGGGAAATATGTCTCTCTGTCTCTGAGGAGGCTGGTGGGAAGAGATATATAGGAGGATGGGTTCATTGTAATGGAACAGTATCAAACATATGGAAACCATATTCCATTTCAGCTATTACAATGAGCTTGTCCTCCTACAGCTCCACCCACCAGCCTCCTATGCTCTCTCTCTCCCCCCTCCCTCCCCAGACAGTCCTTGTGTGTTGGGTTCATTGTGTTCCTGGCAGAAAGCAGTGAAGCAGACCCTAACAGTCCATTTTAGAAGCTGCCACTGTCTCTGATCTAAAACACAATCAGTGAGCCATTTGCCTTGGTCCAACAGCAACATTAAAAAGTCAATACACGACTGCACTGTTTAATACAATGATGTTCACGTGTCATCTTTCTTTATCTGGGAGGTCAGTCAATAGCATTGATTCAATCACCACCAGCAGGACAAAGGCATAGACACAAAAAACAACTGTCCACAAAGCAAACCAAATGCATATAAACAGCACTAATACCTCAAATGGGGACAGTGTCAACCGGTTCTAGCTCTTTTGGAGCCCTTAGCTCATTTTGATTGGACGGGCCCCCACCAACCCCCGAACAAACCATGATACACATACAAACATGAACCTACAAACACACACAAATAAAAAAAAGGTGCCTGAGTGAACACACAACCAGGTGGTGATCAGAGGAGTGTATGTACAGGTAACTGTCAAAACAAATGGCTGCCAGAACATCTTCAATGCACCTTGGCATAGATTCTACACATGTCTGGAACTCTATTAGAGGGATCCGACACCATTCTTCCACGAGAAATTCCATCATTTGGTGTTCTGTTGACGGTGGTGGAAAACAACGTCTCAGGGGCCACTCCAGAATCTCCAATATGTGCTCAGTTGGTTTGCCTGGGTAGCTAAAATAATGGGCAACTGAACATTTTTATACATGACCTTAAGCATGATGGGATGCTGTAATTGTTTAAGTAACTAAGGAACCAGACCTGTGTGGAAGCACCTGCTTTCAATATAATTTGTGTCCTTCATTTACTCCAGTGTTTCCTTTATTTTGTCAGCTACCTGAACGTAGGCTTGGCCTTACGATTTTTGTGAATTTGTGTGTGAATCATGTTTGCACAAGGGACAGATGTCCTCAACCACCAAAACCACATATTTGGTGTGAAATGTTGTTTTGTAGCTCCATGACAGCTAATCAAACAGATTAACAGCAACAAACAGCCGACGGGACCAAAATAAAACACAAACAGTCAGAGTGAGGGAGGAATTCAAGTCGGGAGGCTGTTTGAGCCAGTGACACCCCCAACCTGTAACAGTTATGAAAGCTACAGGGTAAGCCTGTTCTAGGCTTACTGGGTTTGGTTGTTTTGTTTGAGAAGTAAGTCTGGTAAAAATTCATCACCGCCTATCACCTATTGAGCATTGTGAATAAATATGGACACTTTTGCATCAGAGCCTCTTGCCTCCCGCTGAATCTCTGCCCTAAGACCGCATCTCTATGCTACCTGTTCTACAGAAGTATAGAGACAGAGAGGAGAGAGAGAGAGAGGCCACCAGCAGAGCAGAGCAGAGGGGTGTAGATCGGAGTCGAGGTAGGAGTGCCCCAGCTCCTCTGATAGGTGATGATCTGTAAAGGAGGAAGTGGGAATTGGATGATCTGGTGTAGGTTATTAGTTGAGCTCTGTTAGACCATGTAATAGTCTCTGAGCGCAACAGGGGGTCTCTTTATTCCACCAGTCCACTGTAGCCTGGAGGACACCGCAATATGGGAGATACTCACAGCTCCACAACAAACACAAACATGCAGGGTGGC
>NW_024609736.1:90000-142500 GCF_018296145.1 Oncorhynchus tshawytscha
TAGTAATTACAGTGGCTTTTTAATTATGCATTCCTTGTCCTCTCGCTGCTCCTGCTGGATGGAGGGGGAACCGGCTTAACCTTTAATTAGTGTGAGTGAGCCGAGCTAGCCCACCAATGAGGCTCAGACTCAGCCAGGGATGGAGCTGGTCCTCTGGACTGTGGAGGAGGCCTGATAGGGGTGTTAGGGTTGTATCCATTGGCCCATCTCTGATCTCTTATTCCATTCCATATCTGATCTAGCCCCTAGATCTGCACCCGGGGAGCTGGGGCCTGGATAAAGGTTGAAACCCCTGCATACTCGTATCCTGACCCTAACAACGCAGAGGTTGCTCTGTTAGCTCCTTCAGAGTTCAGACCCCCGCTCAACCCCTTACTCCTCTTGTCCCTCATCGACCGATTACTCCAGCGCTTGTCTCTCCCGGGATCCACACACACATACAGTATATAACCTTGTACCCCTCCCACTTTCTCTCCCAGCTCCAGCACCTCACCTCACCACCGCCCCACCTTCACTCCACCCCACTACAGAGAGACTCTCCTCACAGCTGGTGGCCTGCATGGTCTCAAAGAATCCAGCTAAAACTGCTGATCTCTTTAACTACCTTCATATGTTGCTCTCACATCCCAACTTCCTGTAGCTCTGTAGTGCATCAGCAGCCTGAAGGTTTACCATCAGTAGGCTGAAGGTTTACCATCAGTAGGCTGAAGGTTTACCATCAGTAGGCTGAAGGTTTACCATCAGTAGGCTGAAGGTTTACCATCAGTAGGCTGAAGTTTTACCATCAGTAGGCTGAAGGTTTATCATCAGTAGGCTGAAGGTTTACCATCAGTAGGCTGATGTTTTACCATCAGTAGGCTGAAGGTTTACCACCATGGGGCAGCTGGGTAGCCCAGTGGTTAGAGTGTTGGACTAGTAACCGGAAGGTTGCAAGTTCAAATCCCCGAGCTGACAAGGTACAAATCTGCCATTCTGCCCCCGAACAGGCAGTTAACCCACTGTTCCTAGGACGTCATTGAAAATAAGAATTTGTTCTTAACTGACTTGCCTAGTTAAATAAAGGTAAAAAAATAATAAGTAGGCTGAAGGTTTACCATCAGTAGCATGAATGTTTACCATCAGTAGGCTGAAGTTTTACCATCAATAGTCTGAAGGTTTACCATCAGTAGACTTACCACAAGGAGCTGATGCAATGTGGCAGTTAGGGTCTGCTGACTAATTCAAATGCAGTTCATTTAAGATCTGTGTTGATTAGACCCTCCGGTTCTGTCCCTGTTTATCTTATCATGGCTGTGGTAGTTAGCGGCTTGTTAGTGATGTTTTAGTCACCTACTGTACATGACAGACAGTACTATCAAGGTGATGCTAAAGCATAGCTACACTCGTTTCTTGTTGGTAACTAACTAGAGACATATGGATGTCAATGAAACGAATTAGGATCTGGCTTTATGAGGTAATTAGTATGTAGAAATGCAAGCATACACAGTTCATTTGTATTGCTTATTTATGGCTTATGAATTAGTAATTTGTGGTGTGTTAGGGGCTAAGGTGATGTATTGGAACTGGACGGGCCAATCATTAATAATAGATCGCTGTCACCTTTTCTAAAGTTCTCACTTATGAATTGCAAATCAAGGGGAAAAACCACAAGAGGTATGAGGAAGTTAATTAAAAATCCCTTATACATACTAGCACACATAATTTTATTGTAATAATTTCCCACTTTAATGATTTTATTCCATTCCATAAAAAAAGGTTTTATAAGTTCCACTGAGGAGACAAAACATTATGAACACCTGCTTTTCCCATAACATACGCTGACCAGGTGAATCCATGTGGAAGCTATGATCCCTTATTGATGTCACCTGTTAAATCAAATTCAATCATTATAGATGAAGGGGTGCAGACAGAAATATTTTTAAGCCTGGAGACAATTGAAACATGGATTGTGTATGTGTGCCATTCAGAGGGTGAAGGGGCAAGACAAAAGTTTGAAGTGCTTTTGAACAGGGTATGGTAGTAGGTGTCAGGCGCACTAGTTTGACTGTGTCAAGAACTGCAACGCTGCTGGGTTTTCACATGCAACAGTTTCCCTTGTGTATCAGGAACGGTCCACCACCCAAAGGACATCCTGACAATTTGACACAATTGTGGGAAGTATTGGAGTCAACATGGGCCAGCATTACTATGGAACACTTTCAACACCTTGTAGAGTCCATGCCCTGACGAATTGAGCTTGTTCTGAGGGCAAAAGGGGTGCAACTCAATATTAGGAAGGTGTTCCTAAAGTTTTAAAGATTCAGTGTATATTTAATGTCTGGATTTGAAGCGGTTTCTCTCCAACCCTTTAATATAAACTAAATACCTAATTGATTTCTGATTGTCTTCTAATGAGCAAATAATTAGTGCTTCTTCCAAGTGCACTGTGTTCCCCAAAAGGATACTTTCACATTGAATTTTTATGAAATAAAGAGGCACGATTCAATGAACTAACAAGAACACACCTCTAACAGAACACACCTCCAACAGAACACACCACCAACAGAACACACCCCTAACAGAACACACCACCAACAGAACACACCTCTAACAGAACACACCTCTAACAGAACACACCTCTAACAGAACACATCTCCAACAGAACACACCTCCAACAGAACACACCTCCAACAGAACACACCTCCAAGAGAACACACCTCCAAGAGAACACACCTCCAAGAGAACACACCTCCAAGAGAACACCCCTCCAAGAGAACACCCTCCAAGAGAACACACGTCTAACAGAACACACCTCTAACAGAACACACCTCCAACAGAACACACCTCCAACATAACACACCTCCAAGAGAACACACCACCAACAGAACACACCTCTAACAGAACACACCACCAACAGAACACATCTCTAACAGAACACATCTCCAACAGAACACACCTCCAACAGAACACACCTCCAACAGAACACACCTCCAACAGAACACACCTCTAACAGAACACACCTCCAATAGAACACACGTCTAACAGAACACACACCTCTAACAGAACACACCTCTAACAGAACACACCTCCAACAGAACACACCACCAACAGAACACACCTCTAACAGAACACACCACCAACAGAACACACCTCTAACAGAACACACCTCTAACAGAACACATCTCCAACAGAACACACCTCCAACAGAACACACGTCTAACAGAACACACCTCTAACAGAACACACCTCCAACAGAACACACCTCCAAGAGAACACACCTCCAAGAGAACACATCTCCAAGAGAACACACCTCCAAGAGAACACCCCTCCAAGAAAACACACGTCTAACAGAACACACGTCTAACAGAACACACCTCCAACAGAACACACCTCCAACATAACACACCTCCAAGAGAACACACCTCCAATAGAACACACGTCTAACAGAACACACATCTAACAGAACACACCTCTAACAGAACACACCTCTAACAGAACACACCTCCAATAGAACACACCTCCAACAGAACACACCTCTAACAGAACACACCACCAACAGAACACACCTCTAACAGAACACACCTCTAACAGAACACACCTCTAACAGAACACACCTCCTACAGAACACACCTCTAACAGAACACACCTCCAACAGAACACACCTCCTACAGAACACACCTCCTACAGAACACACCTCTAACAGAACACACAGAACTCTAACAGAACACACCTCTAACAGAACATACCTCTAAAGAGAACACACCTCTAACAGAACACACCTCTAACAGAACACACCTCTAACAGAACACACCTCCAACAGAACACACCTCCTACAGAACACACCTCTAACAGAACACACCTCTAACAGAACACACCTCTAACAGAACACACCTCTAACAGAACACACCTCCAACAGAACACACCTCTAACAGAACACACCTCCAACAGAACACACCTCTAACAGAACACACCTCTAACAGAACACACATCTAACAGAACACACCTCTAACAGAACACACCTCTAACAGAACACACCTCTAACAGAACACACCTCCTCTAACAGAACACACCTCTAACAGAACACACCTCCAACAGAACACACCTCCTACAGAACACACCTCCTACAGAACACACCTCTAACAGAACACACCTCTAACAGAACACACCTCTAACAGAACATACCTCCAAGAGAACACACCTCTAACAGAACACACCTCTAACAGAACACACCTCTAACAGAACACACCTCTAACAGAACACACCTCCAACAGAACACACCTCCTACAGAACACACCTCTAACAGAACACACCTCTAACAGAACACACCTCTAACAGAACACACCTCTAACAGAACACACCTCCAACAGAACACACCTCTAACAGAACACACCTCCAACAGAACACACCTCTAACAGAACACACCTCCAATAGAACACACCTCCAACAGAACACAACTCCAACAGAACACACCTCCTACAGAACACACCTCCAACAGAACACACCTCCTACAGAACACACCTCTAACAGAACACACCTCCAACAGAACACACCTCCAACAGAACACACCTCCAACAGAACACACCTCCAACAGAACACACCTCTAACAGAACACATCTCTAACAGAACACATCTCTAACAGAACACATCTCTAACAGAACACACCTCTAACAGAACACACCTCTAACAGAACACACCTCTAACAGAACACACCTCCAACAGAACACACCTCTAACAGAACACACCTCCAATAGAACACACCTCCTACAGAACACACCTCCAACAGAACACACCTCCTACAGAACACACCTCTAACAGAACACACCTCCAACAGAACACACCTCCAACAGAACACACCTCCTTCAGAAGTTTTGAGGGAAGAGAAAGTGTGTACAGCTCAAACCGTGACAGATTGCTGCATTGAATCCATTCTCACGTTCTTCTATTCAAATACTTTCATTTCATTTCTCACCTTTTTCCTTCTCACTCTCTCAAGAAGGACATCTCTGGGGTCCAGGTGTCGCCGGGGGTGTGTGTGTGTTTGTGTTAGAATGATGATTCTTTTTTGTGCTGTTTTAATTATATTGTGCAGTTCGCAGAGTGGTGCGGCTGCAGTGGGTGATCAATCAGAGACTAATGAGAGGCCCAGAGACCTGTAGCAGACTGACTGACTGCAGCCCATAGCCCCTCCACTCTGTCTCCACCTCACTCAGCTCCTAATCAGCCCAATACCATAGGAACGCTGGGAATGTTTGGAATGCTTGGCAGGGCTGGATCTACCACTTGGCCCTCCACCTTTAACCCACTTATTCCCACCCTCCTCCTTCCCACTCGGCTCATGTAGGCTAAATAAAGTAGTAGGGAATGTGATGCGGATGTATACCTGAAGCAGATAAAAACACTTCCATGAATAAAAAATATATAAATGGAAGACATTAAACAGCAACAGAAGTGAGAATTAGCGCTGGATTTGGCGAGCAGCGGGTTCAGAAAAGGGTCGCAGTCCGGTGTAAAGGGTCACATGTAAAAGAGGTTGAATGTATGGCTTAATGAAAAACAGGGAGCATCTAAAGGTGAGTTAATTAAGTGTGGGGGCCATTGTTTAATTTGATTTTCAAAAGGCCCTTCTTTCATTTGATTGGTCTGTCTTCCTCTTCATTCAGAGATGTATGGATGGACTGCTGATGCTGCTCTGCCTGTTGGACCCGGTGTTGTCGGTTCCTGGTTTATTATTAATATTCAATGCCAGCTGGGCTACCGTTTGAATCATTATGGTGATTAGGAAGGTTTGGCCTTCACACGCCCACACGTAGGCGGGCTCTATAGAGCCGATTGGAAGCCATCATATGATTTCTGATTTCCCTTTCACTACACAATAACCTTCATCGCAACGGTGCATCAAATGTATTGATATGCCATCCAGGATGATGATGTGCCATTTCATCATGGAGAGGTTACTATACGTGGCTTTTGTGAATGATGATCGAGGTCAAAGAATGGAGTCCTGCAGTATGTGAAGA
Organism: Oncorhynchus tshawytscha; assembly: GCF_018296145.1. Classification (NCBI taxonomy): domain Eukaryota; kingdom Metazoa; phylum Chordata; class Actinopteri; order Salmoniformes; family Salmonidae; genus Oncorhynchus; species Oncorhynchus tshawytscha. The sequence goes on from NW_024609736.1 coordinate 95,997, forward strand.
ATCAGAAATGGTCATGTTTGAGAACTGTTTGGATGATTGACTATAGACTAGCCTATAATGTCTAGGCTGTAATAGGGAGGAAGCTATTAGGGAATATAATGATAATATATATCTACACCAAATGTGTGTGCACAGCAGGAATAAGGGTAGGAGAGAGAGAGAGAGAGAGAGAGAGAATGAGAGAGACATAGTGAAAGTTACTTTTAGCGCCTGGAAAAATTAAATGCATGAAATATTCAACAGATGAGAACCGCAGGCACTTTTTAATACATAGAATAAGATACCTGCACGCTTAAACGGGAGACAGAGAGGAGAGAGGGATGGAGATGGAGGGAACGGGAGAGGGAGAGACAGAGAGGAGAGAGGGATGGAGATGGAGGGAACGGGAGAGGGAGAGACAGAGAGGAGAGAGGGATGGAGATGGAGGGAACGGGAGAGGGAGAGACAGAGAGGAGAGAGGGATGGAGATGGAGGGAACGGGAGAGGGAGAGACAGAGAGGAGAGAGGGATGGAGATGGAGGGAACAGGAGAGGGAGAGACAGAGAGGAGAGAGGGATGGAAATGGAGGGAACGGGAGAGGGAGAGACAGGGAGGAGAGAGGGATGGAGATGGAGGGAACGGGAGAGGGAGAGACAGAGAGGAGAGAGGGATGGAGATGGAGGGAACGGGAGAGGGAGAGACAGAGAGGAGAGAGGGATGGAGATGGAGGGAACGGGAGAGGGAGAGACAGAGAGGAGAGAGGGATGGAAATGGAGGGAACGGGAGAGGGAGAGACAGGGAGGAGAGAGGGATGGAGATGGAGGGAACGGGAGAGGGAGAGACAGAGAGGAGAGAGGGATGGAGATGGAGGGAACGGGAGAGGGAGAGACAGAGAGGAGAGAGGGATGGAGATGGAGGGAACGGGAGAGGGAGAGACAGGGAGGAGAGAGGGATGGAGATGGAGGGAACGGGAGAGGGAGAGACAGGGAGGAGAGAGGGCTGGAGATGGAGGGAACGGGAGAGGGAGAGGGAGAGACAGGGAGGAGAGAGGGATGGAGATGGAGGGAACGGGAGAGGGAGAGACAGGGAGGAGAGAGGGATGGAGGTGGAGGGAATGGGAGAGGGAGAGACAGAGAGGAGAGAGGGATGGAGATGGAGGGAACAGGAGAGGGAGAGACAGAGAGGAGAGAGGGATGGAGATGGAGGGAACAGGAGAGGGAGAGACAGAGAGGAGAGAGGGCTGGAGATGGAGGGAACGGGAGAGGGAGAGACAGAGAGGAGAGAGGGTTAGAGATGGAGGGAACAGGAGAGGGAGAGACAGAGAGGAGAGAGGGATGGAGATGGAGGGAACGGGAGAGGGAGAGACAGGGAGGAGAGAGGGATGGAGATGGAGGGAACGGGAGAGGGAGAGGGAGAGAGGGAGGAGAGAGGGATGGAGATGGAGGGAACGGGAGAGGGAGAGACAGGGAGGAGAGAGGGATGGAGATGGAGGGAACGGGAGAGGGAGAGGGAGAGACAGGGAGGAGAGAGGGATGGAGATGGAGGGAACGGGAGAGGGAGAGACAGAGAGGAGAGAGGGATGGAGATGGAGGGAACGGGAGAGGGAGAGACAGGGAGGAGAGAGGGATGGAGATGGAGGGAACGGGAGAGGGAGGAGACAGGGAGGAGAGAGGGATGGAGATGGAAGGAACAGGAGAGGGAGAGACAGAGAGGAGAGAGGGATGGAGATGGAGGGAAGAGGATAGGGAGAGACAGAGAGGAGAGAGGGATGGAGATGGAGGGAACAGGAGAGGGAGAGACAGAGAGGAGAGAGGGATGGAGATGGAGGGAACGGGAGAGGGAGAGACAGAGAGGAGAGAGGGATGGAGATGGAGGGAACAGGAGAGGGAGAGACAGAGAGGAGAGAGGGATGGAGATGGAGGGAATGGGAGAGGGAGAGACAGAGAGGAGAGAGGGATGGAGATGGAGGGAACAGGAGAGGAAGAGACAGAGAGGAGAGATGGATGGAAATGGAGGGAACGGGAGAGGGAGAGACAGGGAGGAGAGAGGGATGGAGATGGAGGGAACAGGAGAGGGAGAGACAGGAGGAGAGAGGGATGGAGATGGAGGGAACGGGAGAGGGAGAGACAGGGAGGAGAGAGGGATGGAGATGGAGGGAACGGGAGAGGGAGAGACAGGGAGGAGAGAGGGATGGAGATGGAGGGAACAGGAGAGGGAGAGACAGAGAGGAGAGAGGGATGGAGATGGAGGGAACAGGAGAGGGAGAGACAGAGAGGAGAGAGGGATGGAGATGGAGGGAACAGGAGAGGGAGAGACAGAGAGGAGAGAGGGATGGAGATGGAGGGAACAGGAGAGTGAGAGACAGAGAGGAGAGAGGGATGGAGATGGAGGGAACGGGAGAGGGAGAGACAGAGAGGAGAGAGGGATGGAGATGGAGGGAACAGGAGAGGGAGAGACAGAGAGGAGAGAGGGATGGAGATGGAGGGAACGGGAGAGGAGAGACAGAGAGGAGAGAGGGATGGAGATGGAGGGAACGGGAGAGGGAGAGACAGGGAGGAGAGAGGGATGGAGGGAACGGGAGAGGGAGAGACAGAGAGGAGAGAGAGATGGAGATGGAGGGAACGGGAGGGGAGACAGAGAGGAGAGAGGGATGGAGATGGAGGGAACGGGAAAGGGAGAGACAGGGAGGAGAGAGGGATGGAGACGGAGGGAGAGGGAGAGACAGGGAGGAGAGAGGGATGGAGATGGAGGGAACGGGAGAGGGAGAGACAGGAGGAGAGAGGGATGGAGATGGAGGGAACGGGAAAGGGAGAGACAGGGAGGAGAGAGGGATGGAGATGGAGGGAAGGGAGAGGGAGAGACAGAGAGGAGAGAGGGATGGAGATGGAGGGAACGGGAGAGGGAGAGACAGGGAGGAGAGAGGGATGGAGATGGAGGGAACGGGAGAGGGAGAGACAGGGAGGAGAGAGGGATGGAGATGGAGGGAACGGGAGAGGGAGAGACAGAGAGGAGAGAGGGATGGAGATGGAGGGAACGGGAGAGGGAGAGACAGGGAGGAGAGAGGGATGGAGATGGAGGGAACGGGAGGGGGGGAGAGACAGGGAGGAGAGAGGGATGGAGATGGAGGGAACGGGAAGGGAGAGAGACAGGGAGGAGAGAGGGATGGAGATGGAGGGAACGGGAGAGGGAGAGACAGGGAGGAGAGAGGGATGGAGATGGAGGGAACAGGAGAGGGAGAGACAGGGAGGAGAGAGGGATGGAGATGGAGGGAACAGGGAGAGGGAGAAGAGACAGGGAGGAGAGAGGGATGGAGATGGAGGGAACGGGAGAGGGAGAGACAGAGAGGAGAGAGGGATGGAGATGGAGGGAACGGGAGAGGGAGAGACAGGGAGGAGAGAGGGATGGAGATGGAGGGAACGGGAGAGGGAGAGACAGAGAGGAGAGAGGGATGGAGATGGAGGGAATGGGAGAGACAGGGAGGAGAGAGGGATGGAGATGGAGGGAACGGGAGAGGGAGAGACAGGGAGGAGAGAGGGATGGAGATGGAGGGAACGGGAGAGGGAGAGGGAGAGACAGGGAGGAGAGAGGGATGGAGATGGAGGGAACGGGAGAGGGAGAGACAGGGAGGAGAGAGGGATGGAGATGGAGGGAACGGGAGAGGGAGAGACAGGGAGGAGAGAGGGATGGAGATGGAGGGAACAGGAGAGGGAGAGACAGAGAGGAGAGAGGGATGGAGATGGAGGGAACAGGAGAGGGAGAGACAGAGAGGAGAGAGGGATGGAGATGGAGGGAACAGGAGAGGGAGAGACAGAGAGGAGAGAGGGATGGAGATGGAGGGAACGGGAGAGACAGGGAGGAGAGAGGGATGGAGATGGAGGGAACAGGAGAGGGAGAGACAGAGAGGAGAGAGGGATGGAGATGGAGGGAATGGGAGAGACAGGAGGAGAGAGGGATGGAGATGGAGGGAACGGGAGAGGGAGAGACAGGGAGGAGAGAGGGATGGAGATGGAGGGAACGGGAGAGGGAGAGACAGGGAGGAGAGAGGGATGGAGATGGAGGGAACGGGAGAGGGAGAGACAGAGAGGAGAGAGGGATGGAGATGGAGGGAACAGGAGAGGGTGAGGGAGAGACAGGGAGGAGAGAGGGATGGAGATGGAGGGAACAGGAGAGGGAGAGACAGGGAGGAGAGAGGGATGGAGATGGAGGGAACAGGAGAGAGAGAGGGGAGGAGAGAGGGATGGAGATGGAGGGAATGGGAGAGAGAGAGACAGAGAGGATAGAGGGATGGAGATGGAGGGAACAGGAGAGGGGGAGACAGAGAGGGATGGAGATGGAGGGAACGGGAGAGAGAGAGAGAGAGTAGAGAGGGATGGAGATGGAGGGAACAGGAGAGGGGGAGACAGAGAGGGATGGAGATGGAGGGAACGGGAGAGAGAGAGAAAGGGAGGGGGAGTTGATATGCTGCAGTCGATCCTTTGGGAGCAAAAGGAGTGAAAGTTCTTTAGTGTGTAGGTGTAATGTCCCTTTGTAAAGCCTTCACCGGCTTCTGTAGCAACCTGGAGCACTGTCTGTGCTGCTCAGTGTTGCTCTGTGCAGCTCAGTGGTTTACCATCAGGCTCCACCAGGCTGTAAAAGCTGCTCCTTGGTAACACACACGCACGCAGGAACACACACACACACACACACACACACACACACACACACACACACACACACACACACACACACACACACACACACACACACACACACACACACACACACACACCGTGATTATTCCACTAGAATACAACACATTGTTTCTCCTGTCAACTGTGTGACTGTGTCCTTGCCATTGGAAGAGTGCTACATCTGCTTTGTGACAATATGTCCCTTCAAGACATTTGATGTGCTGAGGGACTCTTTCACTTCATCCTCAAGGATTTTTGGATCTGTCAAATTCTTTCTCTTTCTTGTCAGATTATTTGTCTTCACTAGTTTGCGATACATTCTATAATGAACATAATGTAGATGTGTGTATATTTACCACATAATCCCCCATGTTATATGCACAGTATATTTATAGATTATAGTTTGTGGTGGAAATTTGGCAGATGGAAATATGAACTACAAGCTGTCAATATTTTGTCGGATTAACTAACTTCAACAACAACAAAAATGAATATAAACTTGGCAGTTGAAGAAAACTATTACCGTGCTTTCTGTGCTTTCTTTATTTCTATTCCAGGAGAGAAACAAACAAGAAGTTAGTGGACAACAAGTACCCAACCAACTAATAAGCAGTCTGTCTCAGTTTGGCGTCCAACACCTGTTCCTCTTCGCACAATGAAAGAAATCTCCCACTAAAAACGCTTCTCACGGAATTAGGCAACTCCCACATAAGACTACACTGTTTCATTTCTGTTTTAATTCGGGCACCGCAAAAAATAAACAGGTTACAACATCTGTTACCGCCATACTTCCCCGAATTCTCTGTCAGCAATGTCCATATGGTCACTGCCACCCCAAATCAGTCCCTGAATAACTCTGTTTTCTTAATGAAATAGAACATTTGAGGTTCACTACTTTCTGTAATTGGAAATAGTTAGATGAATGGTTTGTAACGGTCTTCTTCCTCCTCTGACGAGGAGTAGTAGGAAGTAGGATCGGAGTATGATCGGAGGACCAATGCGCAGCGTGGTAAGTGTTCATGATACTTTTAATAGAACACAGAAAAATACAAAATAACAATGTGAAATAACAAAAACCAAAACAGTTCCGTGTGGAACACACAGACACAGAAAATAATCACCCACCAACAAGAGTGGAAAACAGGCTGCCTAAGTATGGTTCTCAATCAGAGACAACGATTGACAGCTGCCTCTGATTGAGAACCATACCAGGCCAAACACAGAAATACCAACTCATAGAAAAACAAACATAGACAACCCACCCAACTCACGCCCTGACCATACTAAAACAAAGACATAACAAAAGAACTAAGGTCAGAACGTGACATGGTTGGAGCAGAGGAGACAGAAAGGGAGGTGGGAGGGAGGGGAGGGAGGTAAAGTTGCAGAAGGAGGGGGTTGAATGGTAATGAAGGAAAACTGTGTTGAATTTGTCTAGAAATTGCGCCTGAAAGCGTTGTCTGTGACTCGCTGTCTGTGACTCGCTGTCTGTGACCCGCTGTCTGTGATTCGCTGTCTGTGACCCGCTGTCTTTGACCCGCTGTCTGTGACCCGCTGTCTGTGACCTGCTGTCTGTGACCCGCTGTCTGTGACCAGCTGTCTGTGATTCGCTGTCTGTGACTTGCGGTCGGGTTGAGAGGAAGTCTGTTTGACATACTAGGCTGTTTTGGCAGGTGGAGTCCAATGGAAGCCCAAAGAACTCTTATTACCTCGTTATTTTTTAAACCTCCCGTTTTGGACTGGACCTGTCAATGTACAGTATGGCTCATACATGCATAATAAACCATTTGCAGTCCTTTCACAGTGTGAAAAGGCACATCATCCTTACATTCTAACCTTCTATAATTTAGTGCATGAGATCTATGCGCTCGTTCCTGTCAGGTAGTGAAGGCGCGCTCTGAAGCAAGTGGGATGAGTGGCTGCATGTGCCTGCCATTAGTTCAATTAATAACAGAAAAAATACAAACAATAAATCAATCAAATCCATATGCGTCAGAAGTTAGACAACATCCGAAATTAGAAGTAGTTTAATCTCTCTCTTTCAATGCATTTATCTGCAGAACAGAACATCTTTGTTCGCTAAAGATGGCATTGTAGCCACACAAATACATTAGAAGATAATTGTCAAGACAATCAGAAATACTATGCTCACAACCTGAATCTCCTAACTGGTGTTGCTCGCTGGTATATTTTGTTAGAATTTTTGTTCAATAGGCTATAAGGTTTTTACCAGGCATGGGTTCATCCCTTTATCCTGTTTGTGAACCGAGACACACATAACTTTGATGCGCTCGAGAAATGTACACTGCAAACTTTCACTCACTTTTTAGATCTGAGAATATCCGCCTTTATGTTGTCAACCATCCATCCAAATCAAATAATTATATATGTCCACCTTTTGTATTTCTAAACTCTCACCCACTTTTTAGATCTGAGAATATCCGCCTTTATGTTGTCAACCATCCATCCAAATCAAATAATTATATGTGTCCACCTTTTGTATTTCTAAACTTGCACACATGTTTTCCATGAATATCCGCCTTTATGGTAATCCAAATCAATGTGATATGTCCACCTTTTGGTAATGCCAATGTGATATGGGTAATCCAATGTGATATGGGTAATCCAATGTGATATGGGTAATCCAATGTGATATGGGTAATCCAATGTGATATGGGTAATCCAATGTGATATGGGTAATCCAATGTGATATGGGTAATCCAATGTGATATGGGTAATCCAATGTGATATGGGTAATCCAATGTGATATGGGTAATCCAATGTGATATGGGTAATCCAATGTGATATGGGTAATTCAATGTGATATGGGTAATCCAATGTGATATGGGTAATCCAATGTGATATGGGTAATCCAATGTGATATGGGTAATCCAATGTGATATGGGTAATCCAATGTGGGCAACACTGCTGCTGTTGACTGCCAGCGATCGTCATTCATCACGTAGGCACAGGATATAATCAACACACTTTCAAGGAGAGGACATTTCCTGTTGTATAAAATGACATTATCACTTTCGCTTGCACGTTTGCCATTCTGATGGACAATGTTGATTGGCAGGTGGAATAATGTCCAATTAGGTTGCAAGTTTAAAGTGGGAGGACGGATCAGGTCAGCACAGCCCAACATGCACACGACAATTGTATTTATTTATTATCTTTGTGCACACGCTACAGAGGCTCAAGAACAATGATCTGATGACATTGTACACAAATGTGCAAAATGGCTTTGGCTCCTGAGAGCTACTTTCAAACTGGCTGAAATTATACAAAACCTCTTTAAATGAGACAGAAGTGTACATGAGGGATAAGCCACAACTCTCACAGTTATATTAAAATGTGTTGGTAATGATAGATATTTTTTGACGCTGTTTTGCTCCTTGCGTAACTGTTTGGAACTATTGGAGAAAATGTAATACTCACTTGGCATTTTGTTCATGGTCCCCCACAAACATTTTTCAGTTTTGTCTTAACGCACACACACACATGCACTTATATACTTGAAAACATACACACTTTCTTTCTCAAACACACATGCAAATGAGTGCGGGAACACACCGAGACATGCGCACACACACACACACACACACACACACACACACACACACACACACACACACATATATATATATATATATACACACACACACACACACACACACACACACACACACACACACACACACACACACATATATACACACACACACACACACACACACACACACACACACACACACACACACACACACACACATCCCTGTCTTCCAGTCCGTTCTCTGGGCATGCAGCACTCACTCAGAGGTCATGTTAATTTGCAGGCCCTTCAGGTTGTGTTTCTCTCCCTCCCTCCATTCTCTCCTCCTGTCTCTCTCTCCTCCTATGACAGGTATATGTACTGTACGCCTGAGAGACATCTCCATTTCCCTGGTGAGATGGGCAGTTTCATCTTATTCTACACATTAAGGGAGAGAGACAGAGAGAACGGGAGGCAGAATGCAGCTGGAGAAATGTGATCAGACACACGCCGCTCCGTTGAAATGAAAGGAAGCGGATCAGGATTTTCCATGTATAAATATTTCTGCTTCTTTCATTATTAATAATTTCTCTTGTGGATTTCTCCACACGTTGGTTCCCTGTCAATTAAGTGCACATCAATGGAGACAAGCTCACCTCCATTGGCCATCTCCTAGCGAACACAATGAACTCATTTTTCCCCGGGAATCAATTCTCAATTGTTGACTTCAGTAAGCTCATTAGGCTCTCGCCAGGCACAGTCTCCATTACGGCTGCATAATTACCACAGTATAACGTCAGTATTCCCTCCCTTCTTCTCCTCCTCCATGAACGAACAGAACACCTTCATTCTGGGGCCTGACAGTAATTATTGTTATGATACATCACCTGGGAGCGAGCGCAGCAGTGACTTCCTGTATTGTACCTATACGTACAGTACAGTAGTGTACTGCTGGAGAGAGGGTGAGGGTGTGGGTGTGTGTGTGTTTACGTGCTATATGAGTCTGCTCACATTGATAATAACAGATACAGGTATGCTATAGGTATTGAGCTGTTGAGTAGTTGTTCTGTCTTTTTGTTTGTATCAGAATGTTTTGTGTTTTTATGGTGTCTACATGGTGTGTCTGTATGGTGTGTCTACATGGTGTGTCTGTATGGTGTGTGTGTATGATGTGTCTACATGGTGTGTCTACATGGTGTGTCTACATGGTGTGTCTACATGGTGTGTCTGTATGGTGTGTCTACATGGTGTGTCTACATGGTGTGTCTACATGGTGTGTCTGTATGGTGTGTCTACATGGTGTGTCTGTATGGTGTGTCTACATGGTGTGTCTGTATGGTGTGTCTGTATGGCGTGTCTGTATGGTGTGTCTACATGGTGTGTCTGTATGGTGTGTCTACATGGTGTGTCTGTATGGTGTGTCTACATGGTGTGTCTGTATGGTGTGTCTACATGGTGTGTCTGTATGGTGTGTCTGTATGGTGTGTCTACATGGTGTGTCTGTATGGTGTGTCTACATGGTGTGTCTGTATGGTGTGTCTACATGGTGTGTCTCATGGTGTGTCTGTCTACATGGTGTGTCTGTATGGTGTGTCTACATGGTGTGTCTGTATGGTGTGTCTACATGGTGTGTCTGTATGGTGTGTCTACATGGTGTGTCTACATGGTGTGTCTGTATGGTGTGTCTACATGGTGTGTCTACATGGTGTGTCTACATGGTGTGTCTATGGTGTGTCTACATGGTGTGTCTGTATGGTGTGTCTGTATGGTGTGTCTGTATGGTGTGTCTGTATGGTGTGTCTGTATGGTGTGTCTACATGGTGTGTCTGTATGGTGTGTCTACATGGTGTGTCTGTATGGTGTGTCTACATGGTGTGTCTGTATGGTGTGTCTGTATGGTGTGTCTGTATGGTGTGTCTGTATGGTGTGTCTGTATGGTGTGTCTGTATGGTGTGTCTACATTTTTTTATTTTTTTATTTAACCTTTATTTAACCAGGTAGGCAAGTTGAGTACAAGTTCACATTTACAATTGCGACCTGGCCAAGATAAAGCAAAGCAGTTCGACACATACAACGACACAGAGTTACACATGGAGTAAAACAAACATACAGTCAATAATACAGTATAAACAAGTCTATATACGATGTGAGCAAATGAGGTGAGGTAAAGGCAAAAAAGGCCATGGTGGCGAAGTAAATACAATATAGCAAGAAAACACTGGAATGGTAGATTTGCAGTGGAAGAATGTGCAAAGTAGAGAGAAATAATGGGGTGCAAAGGAGAAAAATGAATAAATAAATAAATACAGTAGGGGAAGCGGTAGTTGTTTGAGCTAAATTATAGATGGGCTATGTACAGGTGCAGTAATCTGTGAGCTGTTCTGACAGCTGGTGCTTAAAGCTAGTGAGGGAGGTAAGTGTTTCCAGTTTCAGAGATTTTTGTAGTTTGGCAGCAGAGACCTGGAAGGAGAGGTGGCCAAAGGAATAATTGTTTTTGGGGGTGACCAGAGAGATATACCTGCTGGAGCGCGTGCTACAGGTGGGTGCTGCTATGGTGATCAGCGAGCTGAGATAAGGGGGGACTTTACCTAGCAGGGTCTTGTAGATGACCTGGAGCCAGTGGGTTTGGCGACGAGTATGAAGCGAGGCCAGCCAACGAGCGCGTACAGGAGATGTTTGATGTGAGTCTGGAAGGAGAGTTTACAGTCTAACCAGACACCTAGTTATTTGTAGTTGTTCACATATTCTAAGTCAGAACCGTCCAGAGTAGTGATGCTGGATGAGCGGGCGGGTGCAGGCAGCGATCAGTTGAAGAGCATGGATTTAGTTTTACTTGTATTTAAGAGCAGTTAGAGGCCACGGAAGGACAGTTGTATGGCATTGAAGCACGTCTGGAGGGTTGTTAACTTCTTGCGTCAAGCCATCCCGGATCTGGGATCGTGAATACAGCCTCAAGCTCATTACCATAACGCAACGTTAACTATTCATGAAAATCGCAAATGAAATGAAATTAATATGCTAGCTCTCAAGCTTAGCCTTTTGTTAACAACACTGTCATCTCAGATTTTCAAAATATGCTTCTCAACCATAGCAAAACAAGCATTTGTGTAACAGCTAGCGCAGCTAGCGTAGCATTTAGCGTAGCATTTAGCATTAGCATTTAGCGTTAGCATCAGCAGGCAACATTTTCACAAAAACCAGAAAATCATTCAAATAAAATCATTTACCTTTGAAGAACTTCAGATGTTTTCAATGAGGAGACTCTCAGTTAGATAGCAAATGCTCAGTTTTTCCTGAAAGATTATTTGTTTAGGAGAAATCGCTCCGTTTGGTGCGTCACGTTTGGCTACCAAAAAAAAACAAAAATTCAGTCTTCAAAACGCCGAACTTTTTTCCAAATTAACTCCATAATATCGACTGAAACATGGTAAACGTTGTTTAGAATCAATCCTCAAGGTGTTTTTCACATATCTCTTCATGATATATCTTTCGTTGAAAGCCTCCTCTCTCCTCTCAATCACTGGATGACTGCGTGCAGCTTGTAGATTACGCACCAATTTAGACAAAGGACACCGGGCGGACCCCTGGTAAATGTAGTCTCTTATGGCCAATCTTCCAATGATATGCCTACAAATAAGTCACAATGCTGCAGACAACGTTCCCGTTTTAAACAAGATATTTTGTCACGAAAAGATGCTCGACTATGCATGTAATTGACAGCTTTGGAAAGAAAAAACTCTGACGTTTCCGAAACTGCAAAGATATTATCTGTGAGTGCCCCAGAACTAATGCTACAGGCGAAGCCAAGATGAAATTTCATACAGGAAATGCCCCAGATTCTGAAGGCGCTGTGTTCCAATGTCTCCTTATATGGCTGTGAATGCGCCAGGAATGAGCCTGCCCTTTCTGTCGTTTCCCCAAGGTGTCTGCAGCATTGTGATGTATTTGTAGGCATATCATTGGAAGATTGACCATAAGAGACTACATTTACCAGGTGTCCGCCCGGTGTCCTGCGTCTAAATTATTGCGTAATCTCTTGGTCCATGCGCGTTCCATTTCTTCAGAGGAGAAAGTCAACTGAAGGAAGGATTTATCATCAATAGATATGTGAAAAACACCTTGAGGATTGATTCTAAACAACGTTGGCCATGTTTCTGTCGATATTATGGAGTTAATTTGGAAAAAAAGTTTGCGTTAAAATGACTTAATTTTCGTTTTTTTTCTTCCCCAAACATGATGAAGAAAACGGAGAGATTTGTCTACACAAATAATCTTTTTGTAAAAACTGAACATTTGCTATCGAACTGAGAGCCTCCTCATTGAAAACATCTGAAGTTCTTCAAAGGTAAATGATTTTATTTGAATGCTTTTCTTGTTTTTGTGAAATTGTTGCATGCTGAATGCCAGGCTTAATGCTATGCTAGGTTATCAATACTGTTCCACAAATTCTTGTTTAGCTATGGTTCAAAAGCATATTTTGAAAATCTGAGATGACAGTGTTGTTAACAAAAGGCTAAGCTTGAGAGCTAATATATTTATTTCATTTCATTTGCGATTTTCATGAATAGTTAACGTTGCGTTATGCTAATGAGCTTGCGAAGAGAATTACACTCCTGGATACAGGTTTTTTTCGTAGCTAAACGTGATGAACAAACGGAGCGATTTGTCCTACACAAATAATCTTTTTGTAAAAACTGAACATTTGCTATCTAACTGAGAGTCTCCTCATTGAAAACATCTGAAGTTCTTCAAAGGTAAATGATTTTATTTGAATGCTTTTCTTGTTTTTGTGAAAATGTTGCATGCTGAATGCTAGGCTAAATGCTATGCTAGGCTATCAATACTCTTACACAAATGCTTGTTTAGCTATGGTTCAAAAGCATATTTTGAAAATCTGAGATGACAGTGTTGTTAACAAAAGTCTAAGCTTGAGAGCAAATATATTTATTTCATTTCATTTGCGATTTTTCATGAATAGTTAACGTTGCGTTATGGTAATGAGCTTGAGGCTGTATTCACGATCCCGGATCCGGGATGGCTAGAATCAAGAGGTTTTAACTGACTTGCCTGGTTAAATAAAGGTAAAAAAATAAAAAATAAATACAGAGAAGCGAGTCAGCCCAAGAATTGAACCCTATGGCACCCCCATAGAGACTGCCAGAGGCTCAGACAACAGACCCTCTGATTTGACACACTGAACTCTATCAGATAAGTAGTTGGTGAACCAGGCGAGGCAATCATTTGAGAAACCAAGGCTATTGAGTCTGCCGATGAGGATGTGCTGATTGAAAGAGTCGAAAGCCTTGGCCAGGTCAATGAATACGGCTGCACAGTATTTTAGAAAGAAAGGGTCCAGATTGTCGAGCCCGGCTGATTTCTAGGGGTCCAGATTTTCCAGCTCTTTCAGAGCAACTCGCCCAGGCATGGCTGTTGACTGTGCTGTTGACTGTGCTGTTGACTGGAGTAGGGGTAGCCAGGTGGAAAGCATGGCCAGCCGTAGAAAAATGCTTATTAAAATTCTCAATTATAGTGGATTTATCGGTGGTGACAGAGTTTCCTATCCTCAGTGCAGTGGGCAGCTGGGAGGAGGTGTTCTTATTCTCCATGGACTTTACAGTGTCCCAGAACTTTTTAGAGTTTGTGTTGCAGGAAGCAAATTTCTGCTTGAAAAAGCTAGCCTTGGCTTTTCTAACTGCCTGTGTATATTGGTTTCTAACTTCCCTGAAAAGTTGCATATCACGGGGGTTGTTCGATGCTAATGCAGAACGCCATAGGATGTTTTTGTGTTGGTTAAGGGCAGTCAGGTCTGGAGAGAACCAAGGGCTATATCTGTTCCTGGTTCTAAATGTCTTATTTAAGATGGTGAGGAAGGCATTTAAAAAAAATAACCAGGCATCCTCTACTGATGGGATGAGGTCAATATCCTTCCAGGATTCCCGGGCCAGGTCGATTAGAAAGGCCTGCTCGCTGAAGTGTTTCAGGGAGCGTTTGACAGTGATGAGTGGAGGTCGTTTGACCGCTGACCCATTACGGATGCAGGCAATGAGGCAGTGATAGCTGAGATCTTGGTTGAAAACAGCAGAGGTGTATTTAGAGGGCAAGTTGGTTAGGATGATATCTATGAGCGTGCCCGTGTTTACGGCTTTGGGGTGGTACCTGGTAGGTTCATTGATCATTTTTGTGAGATTGAGGGCATCAAGTTTAGATTGTAGGATGGCTGGGGTGTTAAGCATGTTCCAGTTTAGGTCACCTAGCAGCACGAGCTCTGAAGGTAGATGGGGGGCAATCAGTTCACATATGGTGTCCAGAGCACAGCTGGGGGCAGAGGGTGGTCTATAGCAGGCGGCAATGGTGAGAGAGTTGTTTTTAGAGAGGTGGATTATTTTTGTTCAAATTGTTTGGGTACAGACCTGGATAGTAGGGCAGAACTCTGCAGGCTATCTCCGCAGTAGATTGCAACACCGCCCCCTTTGGCCGTTCTATCTTGTCTGAAAATGTTGTAGTTAGGGACGGAGATTTCAGAGTTTTTGGTTGTCTTCCTAAGCCAGGATTCAGACACGGCTAGGACATCTGGGTTGGCAGAGTGTGCTAAATCAGTGAATAAAACAAACTTAGGGAGGAGGCTTCTAATGTTAACATGCATGAAACCAAGGCTATTACAGTTACAGAAGTCATCAAAAGAGAGCGCCTGGGGAATAGGAGTGGAGCTAGACACTGCAGGGCCTGGATTCACCTCTACATCACCAGAGGAACAAAGGAGGAGTAGGATAAGGGTACGGCTAAAAGCTATGAGAATTGGTCGTCTAGAACATCCGGAACAGAGAGTTAAAGGATGTTTCTGGGGGCGATTAAAATAGCTTCAAGGTATAATGTACAGACAAAGGTATGGTAGGATGTGAATACAGTGGAGGTAAACCTAGGCATTGAGTGATGATGAGAGAGATATTGTCTTTAGAAACATCATTGAAACCAGGTGATGTCATCGCATGTGTGGGTGGTGGAACTGAAAGGTTGGATAAGGTATAATGAGCAGGGCTAGAGGCTCTACAGTGAAATAAGCCATTAAACACTAACCAGAACAGCAATGGACAAGGCATATTGACATTAAGGAGAGGCATGCTTAGCCGAGGGATCATAAGGGTCCAGTGAGTAGTGAGGTTGGTTGGAGTCACGGCGATTCAGACAGCTAGCCGAGCCATGGGTAGCAAGCTGGCAGAGGATGGAGGTCTGTTTTTGGCCATCTCGTGCGTTTCCGTCAGTAGATTAGTGGGGTTCCGTGTGGTAGAGGGGACCAATACAATTGGCAAAATAGATATAGTTATAGTGACCCAAGAAAATTGTCCAATAGACCGATTCATAAAGCAGCCGATAAGACAGCTAACGATTAGCGGGCCGCAGATAGGCGTTCAGGTAACGTCGCGACGGAGGGGCCAGTTGGATAACTCCCTCGGGCAGATAACGTCGGTAGTCCAGCCGTGAAGGCCCGGTGGGGCTCCGCATCGGCAGTAAAACGGGTCCTGATAGGTGATTGTAGCCCAGGAGTGGCTGATGGAACTCTTCAACTGGCTAGCTCTGGAATAATTGATGTTTGCTCCGGGACCGACATAAGCCAATAGTCACTCGGATAGCAGCTAGCTAGCTGCAAGATCCAGGTGTAAATGTCCAGAGCTTGCGGTAGAAATCCGGGGATATGGAGAGAAAATAGGTCCGGTATGCTCTGGTCTGAGTCGCGTTGTACAAAATTGGCGATAGCTTTTCCAGGTAAAGGATAGCTGATGACCACCAACCGTGGTTAGCTGAATACTAATGTTAGCCAGTAAACTGGCTAGCTTCTGGCTAGCTCCTGGCTAGCTTCAATGGTGTGTCTACATGGTGTGTGTCTATGGTGTGTCTACATGGTGTGTCTACATGATGTGTCTATGGTGTGTCTACATGGTGTGTCTACATGGTGTGTCTGTATGGTGTGTCTACATGGTATGTCTGTATGGTGTGTCTGTATGGTGTATCTACATGGTGTGTCTGTATAGTGTGTCTGTATGGTGTGTCTTTATGGTGTGTCTACATGTTGTGTATTCATTGTCACATCCCAGATCTGTTTCACCTGTCCCTGTGATTGTCTCCACCCCCTCCAGGTGTCGCTTATTTTCCCCAGTTTATTTATCCCTGTGTTTCCTGTCTCTCTGTGCCAGTCTTGTGCCAGTCTCGTCTTGTATGTTTTTCCAAGTCAAGGAGTGTTTTTCCCGTTCTCCTGCTTTTTGCAATTCTCCGTGTTATAGTCCTCCCGGTTTTGACCCTTGCCTGTTTCTGGACTCTGTACCCGCCTGCCTGACCATTCTGCCTGCCTTGACAACGAGCCTGTCTGCCACTCTGTACCTCCTGGACTCTGATCAGGAATTGACCTTTTGCCTGTACACGACCATTCTCTTGCCTACTCCTTTTGGATTAATAAACATTGTAAGACTCCAACCATCTGCCTCCTGCGCCTGCATCTGGGTCTCACCTTGTGTCATGATATTCATGGTGTGTCTACATGGTGTGTCTGCATGCTTGTGTAAGTGTGCTCATGTTGATAGAGAGACTGTTGTCCTGGCACCACACTGCCACGTCTCTGATCTCCTCCCTATAAGCTGTCTCATCGTTGTCAGTTATCAGGCCTACCACTGTTGTGTCATCTGCAAACTTAATGATGGTGTTGGAGTCGTGCTTGGCCACACAGTCGTGGGTGAACATGGAGTACAGGATTGAACTACACACACACCCCTGCCGTGTTGAGGATCAGCATGACAAATGTGTTGATGCCTACCCTTACCACCCTTACCACCAGGAAGTCCTGGATCCAGTTGCAGAGGGAGGTGTTTAGTCCCAGGGTCCCTAGCTTAGTGATGAGCTTTGTGGGCACTATGGTGTTGAACACTGAGCTGTAGTCAATTAACAGCATTCTCAAACAGGTGTGTGTTCTTTGGTTTCAGGTGGGAAAGAGCAGTGTGGAGTGTGATTGAGATTGTGTCATCTGTGGATCTGTTGGGGCGGTATGTGAATTGGAGTGGGTCTAGATTTTCCAGGATGATGGTGTTGATGTGAGCCATGACCAGCCTTTCAAAGCACTTCATGGCTACCGACGTGAGTGCTACGGGGCGGTAGTCATTTATGCAGGTTACCTTCGCTTTCTTGGGCACAGGGACTATGGTGGTCTGCTTGAAACCTGTAATTATTACACACTCAGTCAGTAAGAGGTTGAAAATATCAGTGAAGACACTTGCCAGTTGGCAACACATTAGGTTAAACCGATATACGTTTGCCTTCTTTAAAGTCCCCGGCCACTAGGAGCGCCGCTTCTGGATGAGCATTTTCTTGTTTGCTTATGGCCTTATACAGCTCATTGAGTGTGGTCTTAGTGCCAGCATCGGTTTGTGGTGGTAAATAGCATTAATATTAGGCATCACACACCAGCTGTTATTGACAAATAGACACACACCCCCACCCCCATAGCTCTTCTGTCCGGCCTATGCTTGGGGAACCCAGCCAACTGTATATTATCTGTGTCGTCAATCAACCACAACTCGGTGAAACATAAGATATTACAGTTTTTAATGTCCCGTTGGTAGGATAGTCTCCAACGGAGCTCATCCAGTTTATTCTCCAGTGATTGCACGTTGGCTAATACAACGGATGGTAGAGGCGGGTTACACACTCGTCGATTAATTCTCACAACGTACCCTAATCTCCGCCCTCTGTATTTCCTTGTTTTCTTCATGCGAATGACGGAGATTTGGGCCTTGCCTGGGAGCAACATAATATAATTTGCATCCGACTCATTAAAGATTTTTTTTTTGCCCAGTTTGAGGTGAGTAATCGCTGTTCTGATATCCAGAAACTCTTTTCTGTCATAACAGACAGTAATATCAACATTATGTACAAAATAAGATACAAACAATGCGAAAAACACACAAAATAGCACAATTGGTTAGTAGTAGCCCATACAATGGCAGCCAATCCCTCCAGCGCCATTCTTTAGTGCTGAGGGACTGGGCCAGGATCATAAGGATTCTGTCCATAATGTAATACTTAACCCGGGCCCCAGCTGACCACCCTAAACACCACGGCATACACAGAACTAATATTTACTTGGAGCCTGGTGGGACTGAGTGCCCCTGAGAATAGCCCCTTCCCCCTCCCACTTCCTCCTCCTTCCTCCGTCATCCCCCTCCTTCCTCGTTCACCTGCTCAGTACCTGGCTCTGAGAGAGCTACACACACACACACACACACACAGGGCACAGGGTCCCCACGGGAGGCCACTCGAGCCACACTGGGACCCAAACTGGTAAATGACATTCCAGCCCGGCCCACACATGTATGGGTGACTCAACAAGCACTTAGCGCTGGCTCCAGGGGGGTTAATGTCACCTCCTGGAACATCCAATATTAACTGTCACTGTGTGGCATAAAGAACATTTGCTATGGCTTTTTTTCTTTCTTGCCAGACCAACCTGAGCCACTGACAGATCCAAACTATACTGAACAAAATATATACGCAACATACAGCAATTTCAAATATTTTACTGAGTTACAGTTCATATAAGGAAATAAGTCAATATAAATAAATAAATTAGGCTCTAATCTAATATTTCACATGCTGGGAATACAGATATGCACATGTTGGTCTCGGATACTTTAATAAAAATGTTAGGGGCGTGGATCAGAAAACCTGTCACTATCTGGTGTGACCACCAGTTGCCTCATGCAGTGCGACACATCTGCTTCACATAGAGTTGATCAGGCTGTTGATTGTGGAATGTTGTCCCACTCCTCTTCAATGGCTGTGCGAAGTTGCTGGATATTGGTGGGAACTGGAATTTACTGTTGTACACGTCAATCCAGGGCATTCCAAACATGCTCAATGGGTGACATGTCCGGTGAGTCTGCAGGCCATGGAAGAACCGGGAAATGTTCAGATTCCAGGAATTGTGTACAGATCCTTGAGACATGGGGTATTATCATGCTGAAACATGAGGTGACATGCGGATGAATGGCACGAAAATGGGCCTCAGGATCTCGTCACGGTATATTTGTGCATTCAAACTGTCATCGATAAAATGTCATTGTGTTCGTTGTCCGTAGCTCATGCCTGCCCATACCATAACACCACCGCCATCACGGGGCACTCCGCTTGCACACACAGTGTGGTCTGCATGAAACATGGGACCAACACTTTACATTTTGCGTTTATATTTTTGTTCAGTGTATATCTGAAAGATTTGACTTTTAACCCTGGAATGCACATGAGAAGACACAGGCTGAGCGATGGAGTTGACGCAACAGCTTATGGGTCAAACAACAACGAGTACATATTGATACACAAGGAAGAGGGAACATCTGGATCCGTGTTACATGTTCTGCGGTTTGCTTCCTTCCCAACTCCCTCTAGTCTGACACACTACCAACTCTGTTACACACAGGTGAAGAAGGAACACGTTTTCTCACTCTGTCTGTGAATTGTGACTGGTCTTTGTTCTTTCCTTTCTGGTTGGTGAGGTTTAGTGTTTATAACTAGCTAATACCTGCCCTGAGAGCACAGGTAATGACATGATATCTAGAACAACAACACCACAGGATCTAATAGGATCCCAGTGGTTGGGAGGTGAATATATTTCTGGAGGGGATGATTAAATGAGAACATTGCAGAGGAGGTGATAGATGGGAGAAAAGAGAGGAGAGATAGAAATATGCTGCGAGGGAGTGGGAGGGCTGAAACGGAGAGAAGTGAAAATTAGCAGGTGGGTACGAGAGTGCAAGAAAGAGAGAGGGAGGCAGGCTGAAAGTAATATATCTATATTCTTCCTGGTTGGTGAGGTTTGGTGTCAACTGGCATATCAGTTGACATATCAGGTAGTAGGAGGAGAAGAAGAGAGGAGAGAGGGAAAAAAGAAAAAAGGGGAGAATGGGAGAACAGAAGTGAAGAGAAGAGAAGAGAGTATAGTGATTACAGGAGAGTAGTTACTGGACTGTACCAGTTGACTCGCTCATTATCTACAGCAGTGTGGAGAGGGGATGTTTTGCAGATAGAAGGGCATGAGTGTCTCCTATTACTGCACTCCTGCTTCCTGAAATACACCCACCTCACACCCACCACTGGCCCCTGGACAGACCCACACAGTACCAGGATTGCCCTCAATTTCCCCTCACGTCCAGAGTACATGAGCCAGGGTCACAGTAAACCAGTCTGTATGGGTGTGTACACGCAGCCTGGTATCGACTGATAAGCGTCAGTCTGGTACGCTTTGCAAAAAGATATACAAGGCATGACACATAAGTCAATACATTGCATTTAATACAAAAATATATTGACACATACATAAGCAAAAGTAAATATAGTTTAGCAAAATCTTACCAGACTGACGCTTATCAATGCTATCATGTTGGTACACGTGTGTCTACACTGCAGTGGGATCTAAAGGAGACTAAGGAGAGATGTAACTGCAGTCAGAGGTTCATTGACTGCTCGCTGCACAGTTTTCCTTGATGGCAGCAGCAGTGTGGTGGGGGCAGGAAGGAGGGAAGGAGTGTTGTGTGTGTGCGTGTGTGTGTGTGTGTGTGTGTGTGTGTGTGTGTGTGTGTGTGTGAGCCCGGTTGCAGGTGACTTCATCATCAGTCAGACAGAGAGAGAGAGACGGGTGGGTTCTGTCTTCAGTGTGACGGCCTCGTCAGCGGCCCATATTAAACACATTAAACAGTGGGCCGCGCTGCTCATTAATCAGAAGGGCTGGATGACAGCAGCTGCCGCTATCTATCGGCCTGCCACATCCACATCATCCACACACACAGTCTGACTGGGCTCCAAGTAATACAGCCGAGCCCAGATAACAGGGTGATAGATCGACTGCTATCCCCGTGATTGGTGATTGGGATCCGCCAATGTAATACCACATTGTATGCCTTTATCAAAGCAGCCGATTGAGGAGCTCAACAAGAACAGGTTTTAATGAGGGTACTGACGGCACGCTGGATGTTCCACGATCACAGAACCTGGTGTTTTTTCTTTTTTACTTTGCTGCAGTAGACTATTGTAAAGGCTTCTAGGAGTAGTGGGTGGAGGAGTCAGGCGCAGAGAGCAGGGTAGTTCAAACCGTGGATCTGTATTCCGAGAACAGAGTAACGGTCACGCCACACACAAGGGCACATAAATACCCAGTCCAAAAAACGGAATCCACAATAATCCATACACCATGAACAGAAAAACAAGCCCGCACAAAAGCCGGCGGGCCTACCGGGTTTAAATAGCCCAAAACAAAACCCAAACAAGAAACAGGTGAAACTAATCAGACAAAACTAACTGAAACAGAAAAGGGGATCAGTGGCAGCTAGTAGGCCGGCGACGACGACCGCCGCCCGAACAGGAAGAGGCACCATCTTCGGCAGGATTCGTGAAAACTATAAGGTGTGTCTGAGAAGCATTGTCTGTCTGATCAGTGACATAGATGTGTGTATATAGTGGGTTTTTACAGGTTTGAAACATCACAGACTAATGTTATTGTAACAGATCCTTTAAAAATGTATTCAGAATACTTGTTTAATGTATTATGTTGTATGTTTTCTCTGTGGTATATTTAGTACATTAGTATTTAGTATATTTAGTACAGGTACATTATTTATAATGAGGGATACCTGGAGAGAATCTCTTTGAAATGAAAATAGATGGCCCTCCCTTCATTAAAATATATTTCTGCCTGGGATGGAAATATAAGAGCATCTGATAGGCTAAATTAACAAACTAGTCATGTATAGCTCACCGCATGATCCTCAAACCAAAGATTGGACTCGAGTTTTAAAAGTTCATGCCACGGCCGTCAAAAGAAGACGACCAGGGTGGTGAGCGTACATTTATCTTTTTATTTAAAATTTCACCAACGAAACAAGACACAAAAAAACAACCGTGAAGCTTACAGGGCCAAGTGCCACTAACAAAGTTAACTTCCCACAAATAATAAAGGGAAAAAGGCTACCTAAGTAGGATTCCCAATCAGAGACAACGAATGACAGCTGTCCCTGATTGAGAACCATACCCGGCCAAAACAAAGAAATACAAAAACATAGAAAATAGAACATAGAATGCCCACCCAAATCACACCCTGACCAAACCAAAATAGAGACATAAAAAGGGAACACGTTTGAGGCTGAAAGCAGGAGATGTGCAAATTACACCAGTAATTGCGGTAGTTATCGACTCAATTTGATTAATGTGGCTTTATTAGGAGGTCCTTCTAGAAAGAAAACTGTGGGAGTAGAGCGGTGAGGAGTGAGATGGGAGGCTCTGGGCCGGTGTTGGCCGGCTCTGGGTAAGTTTGTCTAATTCCCAGCAGAGCCTCGATGGTGCTCTGTGGTTATGGTACACTGTGATGTGATGGTGTGAAGCTCCACTAGGTGTCTCTCTTTAGACAGGCTGGTCTGAGAGACTCAGGCTAGGAGAGGCCAGGGAGAGCTGGGCTTGGAGAGCAGCACGAGCACAGATCTCCTAGTCTTCTTGGTTCACTGTTTTTCCCAGCCTCCCTGTGTATCCTTCAATGTTTGCTTGGTCTTCTTAACCACTGTACTTGGATCTAGTCTTTCACACTAGTCCTTTTTCTAGATCTTTATAGTGGTTTACAGTATTTCTTTGTATGTCTGTATGTATTGTATTGTGTCTCCCAGTGCTTCCATGTCTAGAATAGAATCAAATAGAATGGAATAGCTTAAATTCTCCTAAGGGAACATTTTACAATTCACATACGGCTGATCCAGATCCACCACTCATACAGGTCCTACACTCTAGGTTCAGAATGGTTCTATGTCTGCTCCACTTTTCTGTTTGGGCTTTTATTATTTAGTGGCTATGTCTCTGAGACTTCTTTTGTTAAATCCCTGTTATTTTACCACCCATTCTCTTTGTTCAATCTCTGTTATTTTACCACCCATTCTCTTTGTTCAATCTCTGTTATTTTACCACCCATTCTCTTTGTTCAATCTCTGTTATTTTACCACCCATTATCTTTGTTCAATCCCTGTTATTTTACCACCCATTATCTTTGTTCAATCCCTGTTATTTTACCACCCATTCTCTTTGTTCAATCTCTGTTATTTTACCACCTATTCTCTTTGTTCAATCTCTGTTATTTTACCACCACAATTCTCTTTGTTCAATCTCTGTTATTTTACCACCTATTCTCTTTGTTCAATCCCTGTTATTTACCACCCATTCTTTGTTCCATCCCTGTTATTTTACCACCCATTCTCTTTGTTCAATCCCTGTTATTTTACCACCCATTCTCTTTGTTAAATCCCTGTTATTTTACCACCCATTATCTTTGTTCAATCTCTGTTATTTTACCACCCATTCTCTTTGTTTAATCCCTGTTATTTTACCACCCATTCTATTTGTTTAATCCCTGTTATTTTGCCATTACCATTTTCTTTGTTAAATCCCTGTTATTTTGCCATTACCATTTTCTTTGTTAAATCCCTGTTATTTTGCCACTACCATTTTCTTTGTTAAATCCCTGTTATTTTGCCACTACCATTTTCTTTGTTAAATCCCTGTTATTTTGCCATTACCATTTTCTTTGTTTAATCCCTGTTATTTTGCCATTACCATTTTCTTTGTTAAATCCCTGTTATTTTGCCATTACCATTTTCTTTGTTAAATCCCTGTTATTTTGCCATTACCATTTTCTTTGTTAAATCCCTGTTATTTTGCCATTACCATTTTCTTTGTTAAATCCCTGTTATTTTGCCACTACCATTTTCTTTGTTAAATCCCTGTTATTTTGCCATTACCATTCTGTCACGTTCTGACCTTTATTTCCCTTGTTTTGTATTTATTTAGTATGGTGAGTTGGGTGGGCAGTCTGTTTGTTTTTCTATCATTTGGGTATTTCTATGTTTCGGCCTAGTATGGTTCTCAATCAGAGGCAGGTGTCATTAGTTGTCTCTGATTGAGAATCATACTTAGGTAGCCATTTTCTTTGTTTTCACTGTGTGTTTTTGGGTGTTTGTTCCTGTCTCTGTCTTTGCACCAGATAGGACTGTTTAGGGTTTCACACGTTCCATGTTTATTGTTTTGTAGTGTTCATGTGTACATTTACATATTAAAAGAACCATGGACACTTACCACGCCGCATATTGGTCCTCTGATCCGTTTCGCCTCTCCTCTTCGGAAGAAGAGGAGGAAATCCTTGACACATTCTCTTTGTTTAAACCTTGTTATTTTGCCATTACCATTTTCTTTGTTTAATCCCTGTTATTTTGCCACTACCATTCTCTTTGTTTAATCCCTGTTATTTTGCCACTACCATTTTCTTTGTTTAATCCCTGTTATTTTGCCATTACCATTTTCTCTTCTTGTATCCTGGTCTACTCTTATGTTTTTCTATTGTGTTTTTTAAAATATTTTCTACAGCTCAACATATCTCTTCCTTTCTCTGTTTGCCTTTATACTGTATCAGTTTTCCCATCAGTCTCTATCCTAATGTCTATCTCCGTCTCTCTGGCTCTCTTTCTTTATCTCTCCGCATCGCCATTCCTATATTCGTCAGTATCTCTGTCTTTTCATCACTCTCTGTGTTTTTGTGTCAAGATGTGATGCTCCCTGCCTCCATCCTGTTCTCTCTCTTTCTCTCTCTCTCTTTCTCTCTCTCTTTACCTCTTTAGCTCTCTCTTTCTCTCTTTACCTCTCTCTCTCTCTTTATCTCTCTCTCTCTCTTTCTCTCTCTCTTTACCTCTCTCTCTCACTCTCTCTCTTTCTCTCTTTACCTCTCTCTGCATGCTGGGAGTGATTGGTGCATGCTGGGAATTGTTTGAGTGAAGGAGTGCATGTGTTGCGGAGAGTTAGATATTCACAACTTTCTTTCGGTTTGCTATTTCTTGGTGGCATTTTTTTGGTTTTCTTCTGTGCATGATTAAGGTTATTATTTCTGTTGTGGTAGAATTAAGTATTTTGTTTTCGTATCGAAATGACCCTGATTCTGGCGGGGATGGCAGCCTGAATGGGGATGCCGTCCCTGTCACTTCGGCACGGCTTTAGGTGTGTTACTGAAGCTACTGTCACGGTGGAGGAGTTTCTGGTCGCCGTAGGAGAGAAGGTAGGCTATGAGAATATTGCTTATGCATCCCGGATGAATAAAGGGGTGGTGGTATTTCTTAAAGAAGAGTGTCTAGTTGATCGGATGGTTGAGCATGGTGTACTTCTTAAAGAAGATGGTCTTGTTGATCGTATGGTTGAGCATGGTGTACTTCTTAAAGAAGATGGTCTAGTTGATCGGATGGTTGAGCATGGTGTACTTCTTAAAGAAGATGGTCTTGTTGATCGTATGGTTGAGCATGGTGTACTTCTTAAAGAAGAGTGTATGGTTGAGCATGGTGTACTTCTTAAAGAAGAGTGTCTGGTTGATCATATGGTTGAGCATGGTGTACTTCTTAAATAAGAGTGTCTGGTTGAGTATGGTTGAGCATGGCGTACTTCTTAAAGATGATGGTCTTGTTGATCGTATGGTTGAGCATGGTGTATAAAGAAGAGTGTCTGGTTGATCGTATGGTTGAGCATTACTTCTTAAAGAAGATGGTCTTGTTGATCGTATGGTTGAGCATGGTGTACTTCTTAAAGAAGAGTGTATGGTTGAGCATGGTGTACTTCTTAAAGAAGAGTGTCTGGTTGATCATATGGTTGAGCATGGTGTACTTCTTAAATAAGAGTGTCTGGTTGATCGTATGGTTGAGCATGGTGTACTTCTTAAAGAAGAGTGTATGGTTGTGCATGGTGTACTTCTTAAAGAAGAGTGTCTGGTTGATCGTATGGTTGAGCATGGCGTACTTCTTAAAGATGATGGTCTTGTTGATCGGATGGTTGAGCATGGTGTACTTCTTAAAGAAGAGTGTC
The DNA here is from genome assembly GCF_018296145.1 of Oncorhynchus tshawytscha. NCBI lineage: Eukaryota > Metazoa > Chordata > Actinopteri > Salmoniformes > Salmonidae > Oncorhynchus > Oncorhynchus tshawytscha. The sequence goes on from NW_024609736.1 coordinate 122,088, forward strand.
TGGTTGATCGTATGGTTGAGCATGGCGTACTTCTTAAAGAAGATGGTCTTGTTGATCGGATGGTTGAGCATGGCCTACTTCTTAAATAAGAGTGTCTGGTTGATCATATGGTTGAGCATGGTGTACTTCTTAAAGAAGAGTGTCTGGTTGATCGTATGGTTGAGCATGGTGTACTTCTTAAAGAAGAGTGTCTGGTTGATCGTATGGTTGAGCATGGCATACTTCTTAAAGATGATGGTCTTGTTGATCGGATGGTTGAGCATGGTGTACTTCTTAAATAAGAGTGTCTGGTTGATCGTATGGTTGAGCATGGTGTACTTCTTAAAGAAGAGTGTATGGTTGAGCATGGTGTACTTCTTAAAGAAGAGTGTCTGGTTGATCGTATGGTTGAGCATGGTGTACTTCTTAAAGATGAGTGTCTGGTTGATCGTATGGTTGAGCATGGCGTACTTCTTAAAGATGAGTGTCTTGTTGATCGTATGGTTGAGCATGGCGTACTTCTTAAAGAAGAGTGTCTGGTTGATCGTATGGTTGAGCATGGCGTACTTCTTAAAGATGATGGTCTTGTTGATCGTATGGTTGAGCATGGTGTACTTCTTAAATAAGAGTGTCTGGTTGATCGTATGGTTGAGCATGGTGTACTTCTTAAAGAAGAGTGTATGGTTGAGCATGGTGTACTTCTTAAATAAGAGTGTCTGGTTGATCGTATGGTTGAGCATGGTGTACTTCTTAAAGAAGAGTGTCTGGTTGATCGTATGGTTGAGCATGGCGTACTTCTTAAAGATGATGGACTTGTTGATCGGATGGTTGAGCATGGCGTACTTCTTAAAGAAGAGCGTCTTGTAGATTGGATGGTTGAGCATGGCGTACTTCTTAAAGAAGAGCGTCTTGTTGATCGTATGGTTGAGCATGGTGTACTTCTTAAAGAATAGTGTCTGGTTGATCGTATGGTTGAGCATGGCGTACTTCTTAAAGAAGAGTGTCTCGTAGATCGTATGGTTGAGCATGGTGTACTTCTTAAAGGAATGTTTATTCAAGTTACGCCGCTTTTTTCTCCGTCAACAAGGGTAACGATTTAAAATGTACCGCCGTTTATTCCAAATGAGCTATTGGAGCGCGAGTTATTGCGCTTTGGGAAGTTCGCCAGTTCAATTAAGGTTGTCCCGTTGGGTTGCAAACATCCGGCGTTGAAACAGGTTGTCATTTCGGCGACAGGTGTTTATGTTTTTGGACTCACCGGAGCAGACTTTAGAGTTATCGTTTAAAATCAAGTATGACAAGAGAATAGACAATAGTCTCCCAGGAAGTGGAGGAGATGCCTGGTACGAGTGATGAGGTGCAAGTGGGGAGTGTTGAAAGGGATGTGGTAGAGGGGAGTCAGTTGTCTGTGGTCTCAACTGCGGATCAGGAGAATGATATGGATATCTCTTTTGATATGACAGCTGCTGGTGAGGACTCAGTTTATGATCTAGAGGAGGTAAATGAGTTTCTGGATCAGACTTTTGGGAAATCTGTCAAATTGGCAGATTATTTTGATGTTGATAAATTTGTGAGGTCAGCTGTGATGTTACAGAAGACGGTGGGGTTAGACCAATTGAGTGAGAAGAAGCGGTTTCGCTTGCGGAAATGTATTACTGCTGTTGCAGCAGCAAAAGGTGGTAGGAAACGTAGTCAGGTTAAGAGAAAAAAAAGAATGATGATGATCATGCTTCATAGGGTGTCTTTTTTCTCATTGGTTTCTCTGTGGTTTCTTCTGCTTTTCTTTTCTCTTTTCTATATGGAAGTAGTAAGGGTAGGTTCTCTCAATATGAATGGGGGAAGGGACAGGAATAAGAGGCCTTGGGTATTAGAAGTAATAAAACAGAAAAGGCTTAATGTAGTTTTCTTACAGGAGACACATAGTGATGAGGATGAGTGGGGTATGTGGTGGGAGGGGCAGCATGAACTCAGTCATGGTACTAATTTCAGTGCTGGGGTGGCAATCTTGTTTTTTCCTCAGGCTTAGGGGTGACTGTGGTATCTACAACAGAGATTGTCAAGGGTCGGGTTTTATTGGTCAAGGTGGATGTTATGTTTTTTTGTTTTTGTTTATGTTTATGCTCCGAATGAGGGTACAGAGCGTATTGCTATATTTGATCAAATAAAGGAAACCTTAAGACAGTGTGATCAAGAGGGGTGTATGGTTTTAGGGGGTGACTGGAACTGTACAGTGGATTTTACTGTTGATCGCACCGCTGAAGAACCTCACCTGCGGTCAGCCACTTGCCTGTCTGGCCTATTAACTGAGTTTGAGCTTTCTGATGTGTGGAGAGTAAGGAATGCAAAAGTTAGACAGTACACATGGCTAAAAATTAATGAAGGTCGTGTCAGTGCAGCAAGGTTAGACAGGTTGTATGTATCTGAGCAATACTGCAGTAGGGTTGGAAGGTGTGCCATTACTCCTGTGGGTTTCTCTGATCATCATATTGTTAATGTTGATATTCACTTGTCCTGTCCACGAAGGTCATCACCTTACTGGTATTTTAATGTTAAATTGTTGCATGATGTCATGTTTTGTGACAGGTTTTTGTTGTTTTGGGAAAAATGGAGGGGTATAAAAGGGAATTTTGAGTCCTTGAGACAATGGTGGGAGGTTGGGAAGGCCCAAATACGAGTATTTTGTCAACCGTATACTGCTCTGTCTAGTATTGAAGTTAAAGAGACTGTCAAGGCCCTTGAACAGGACATCAAATCTATTGAATTGAAGCTGCTCACTCAGAACGACCCTGGACTAGTCATGAACTTACAGGACAAGAGACATGGACTGAGGTCGTTTCTGCATGAAAGAGTGAAGGGTGCCATGATTAGGTCTCGTTTCGCTTCCCTCAAGGATATGGATGCTCCTAGCGCTTTAAAAAAAAACTAGGACAGTCGACATTTCAACGTAAACAGATGGTCTGCCTTCGTCTCCCTGATGGGAAGGTGACCACGAATGACATTGAAATGCGTCAACATGCCGTGAATTTCTACTCGTCCCTCTATAAGGCGGAGGATTGTGACTCTCTGTGTACTAAACAGTTGTTACACGGTCTTCCCCAATTGGGACCTGAGCAGAGAGTCGCATTGGACGCTGACATTACACTGCAGGAGCTGTCCACAGCAGTTATGCAGCTCTCAACAGGCCGAGCCCCTGGCATTGATGGTTTACCATCTGAGTTTTATAAGCACTTTTGGGGGTCTATTGGGGAGGATTTTTATGAAGTGTGTGGGAATCTTTTCATGAGGGTTCTCTTCCTGTATCCTGTCAACGTGCGGTGCTTTCACTGTTGCCAAAAAAGGGGGATTTGGCTCTCATAAAAAATTGGAGACCTGTTGCTTTGCTGTGCGCTGAATACAAAATTGTTTCTAAATGTCTCTCAAACAGGTTGAAAGAGTATCTGGGATTGTTGATCCACAAGGACCAGTCCTACTGTGTACCTGATCGCTCTATTGTTGACAACTTGTTTCTGATAAGAGATGTTTTAGACATTTGTACACTGTCTGATATAAATGTGGGTTTACTTTTGTTGGATCAGGAGAAGGCTTTTGATCGTGTGGACCACCAGTACTTGTTTAAAACAATGAAAGCCTTTGGGTTTGGGGATGTTTTTCTGTCTTGGATGAATTTACTGTATGCTGGGGCCTCGACTATGGTGAAGGTGGGTGGTGATTTGAGTTGCCCCATCCCTGTCCAAAGGGGCATCAGGCAGGGATGCCCAATTTCAGGGCAGTTATATAGTCTGGCGATTGAACCAATGCTTTGTTTTTTAAGAGCTAAGCTTACTGGTTTCTCTGTGCCAGGTGTAATGAAGGGTCCCACAATAGCACTGTCTGCGTATGCAGATGATGTGACAGTTTTTATTACAGGGGGTGAGGATGTTAAGGTTCTCTCAAACGCTTTAAAGGTGTATGAGGGGGCCTCCTCAGCTAGACTCAATTGGGGAAAGAGTGAAGTGCTGTGGGCAGGTCAGCTTCAGATGGGGTCCGTTCCACGGTTACCAGGGGGGCTTCAGTGGGGCAGAGATGGGATGAAGACTTTGGGCTTTTTTCTAGGCTCCGATGTCTTTCAGAAAAAGAACTGGGAGGGTGTAGCGGAAAAAGTGTGTGCCAGACTGTCAAGGTGGAGATGGGTGTTGCCACAGCTGTCTTATAGGGGAAGGGTCCTGGTAGCTAATAATCTTGCTGCTTCTGCTGCCACCAAAGGGTCTGATACAAGAGCTTCAGAGGACCTTTGTCAATTTCTTCTGGTCTGGACAACACTGTATTAAAGCTGCAGCCCTGTACCTGCCACTGCATGAGGGTGGGCAAGGCCTGGTGGACATTTCCTCTAGGATCATGGCTTTCCGGCTCCAAGCAGCCCAGAGATTGTTGTACAGAGACTGTTCTAGCTGGGTCGAAACAGCCTACATATTGATGAGGAGAGCGGGCTGTTTGGGCTTAGACAAGCACCTTTTCCTCTTAAAGCTGGAGGGGGGTGATTAGCCTGGACTGACTCCATTTTATGAGTCTGTTATGCAGGCTTGGAGAGTCTTTGTCAAGTCCCGTAAGGCTTGCATGCCACCGGGGATGTGGCTTTTTGAAGAGCCTCTTTTTCACAACACTGCCATCCAGTCCCGTGTTCTGGGTTCAGCTAGCCTACGTTCATGCCTGTTAGGCGTGGGGTGTACCAAGCTGGGTCATCTGATGCGGAGCAGGAGCAGATCGTTGGAGGAGCTGGGAGAAAGAGCGGGGATCCGATCATCTCGCCTACTGAGGAAGGTTGTCGATGAGGTTTGCGACTCCTTGCCAGTGCTTCATCTGCAGTATGTAACTGACACTTCCAATTCTGATCGGTGGAAGGAGGGTCTGGATTATGTGTTCCCTGCACTGATTGTTAGTGCTGCGTTGGGGGCATTTGAGGAGGACGTGGGGATGCTGCTTTCCTTCGATACCCCGGAGCTAGGGGAGTTCAAGGAGGTGGGAAATAAGGCCATGTACAGAATATGTGTAAAGGTGTCCCATGCCTCTTCCCTGGAAGGGGTAAAATCGACGAGGTGGGCGGATGTGCTTGGTCCAGGTGCCTCTCCAAAAGGCTGTTGGCGATCATTTGACAAACTGCCTATTGATAAGAGGACAGCTGACCTCCAATGGAGGATAATACATGGAGCTATAGCCACTAACATGCATCTGGTACACCTGGACCCTACTGTTGGGGAGGGGTGTCCATTCTCTGCCGAGTCTGAATCTCTGGCACATCTGGGAATGCCGGAGGGAATATTGGTAGCGAGACTAAGGGTTCAGTTTGTCTATTATAAACTTGTCAACAATATTGATCTGTTTTTGAGTATATGGGGTATACAGAGGCTGTTGTGTTTAGTTACTGTGGAGGAAGAATTGGAGTTGTGTTTTAATTGATGTGTAACTGTGGTTTTGTATGAGTATTTACTGTGTGGTGGGCCCCCAGACCCAATAAAGATTTAAAACTCAAAACTCTCTCTCTTTCTCTCGCTCTCTCTCTCTCTCTCTCTCTCTCTCTCTCCCTTTCTCTTTATCTCTCTCTCTTTATCTCCCTCTCTTTCTCTTTATCTCTCTCTCTCTCTCTCTTCCCATAGAGGGAGCACATGCATTTCTCTTATTCTCTTTTCTCTCCCGTTCCTTTGTATTAAATGCAGTCTGTATGATAAAGAGGGAATAGTAGCTTTGTGTAAGAAGGTCAGGAGTGCAGCTCTACCAACTCCTACAGACTGCATCCCTGTGAGGACAGGAACTGGATTCAACAAAATCCCTCTGAAACCAAAGAACATACTGTACAATATGGTATAATCATAAAACAAATGAGGAGGGTACAAAGAGTGAAAAAGAGAGAAGGCGGTCCACACTTATCTCCACAGACATTCAGTAATTTAAAAACTAAATTGGGACACGGAGGTGGACTAATTGGACAAATGCTTTGCTCCCATTTGTGCTTCTTCAGTGTCAATGGAAGTACAAAGACTAAAAAACAAAGTATCAATAGTTGTGCCCTGCTGTACCATTAGGCTGTCTGTCTATCAGTGTAAAACATTTACCCTCACCCAAACAACATCGCTATTATTCCTCCTACCCTCCCTATCTCTATGACAGTGTACAGGCCTTCTAGAGTGGTGTTCTGGAGCATGTTGGGATGTGACAGTGTTTGTGACAGTATGCGTGTGTCAGCGTGCTGCCTGCTGGAGATGGAGCCTGTCTAACACACACATACACACACACACACACACACACACACACACACACACACACACACACACACACACAGAGCCCTCCATCTATTCGGTGGTGAAGCCTGTACCCCACTGCAGTAAGACATGGACCCAGCCTAATGACTTTCATTATCAGCACCACACAATACACAGTGACAGGGACGGGGAGGGATGGGTGAGGAGGCAGGATGGAGGGGATTCACAATGGGAGATATGAAATCTGCCTTTCACTCCTTAGTCTCTGTCACGGTCATACTCACAGGCTGCCAAGGAGGGAGGGAGGGAAGGAGGAGGGATAGAAAGAGCGAGCGAGAGAGACAGAGAAATTATAGAGAGAGTAAGTACTGTTTTCATGTACACTGTACCAGATACAGTATGTGTTTGCGGGTAAGTTTGTACTTGAGCCATATGGCTCTGGTTTGTATTACATTTTTTTACAATCACTTTGGCACTAATTTCGGAACCTTGATGTCATTTTTCAAAACTCTAGACACAAAACTCACAAGCAATGATCAAAATGAACATTTTTCAAAACTCAAACACTTTTTCCAATTGCTTGGATACAATACACATAAAGCTAAGATCATTTGTTCATTGAACTAAAATCACCTGTTCAAAATGACACAACTTAACATCAAAGTATTACCATTTCAAAATGCAATTCACACATTACATCTGAAATGACTGTATTCATTTCATTACAATTATCTAACTATCAATTGATGCAACTGCTCAAAATGATAAGTAACTGTTGCATTACTCTTAATGCAGAGTTTTATGGAAACTGACAAACAATATGTTTAGATCATGAAAGTTTCAGGATAACGAAATCTATTGACACCAATTACTGTGGAACATGAACCAATTGGACTACATTATCTATGGACAAAATATTTCATCATCATTATTTTTCAGACACTGTTTCTATGGTCCCATGTATCACTTTTCCAGACCATGTTTTCAGATTTGACAATACTGTACACACCCGGCCACTTTATTAGGTACACCTATATAGGTGTGGTGGACCCCCTTTGCCTCTACAACAGCCTGAATTATTTACGATGTTGTACGTTAAAAGATGCCCTTCTGCACACCACTGTTTTAAATGACTATTATTTGAGTATTTGTGGCCTTTTTGTTAGCTTGAATGAGTCTGGATATTCTCCTCTGACCTCTCTCATAACTGAGAGAACTGCCCCTCACTGAATGTGTTTTGCTTACCGCACCATTCTCTGTAAACTCTAGAGACTGTAGTGCGTAAAAATCCCAGGAGGGTAGCTGTTTCTGAGATGCTGGAACCACCATGTGTGGCATCAACAATCATACCACGGTCAAAGTTGCTTAGATTACTCATCTCGCCCGTTCTAATGTTTGGTCGAACAACATCTAAAGCTCTCTATCCTATATACTCTATATATTGAGTTGCAGGCAGCCACATGATTCACTGTTCGAATGTAACCTTCCTTGATGAGCTAAATCAGGTCTGTAGAGCTGATGGCATGACCTATGTCATTGTGTGGGATAACGTCAGGTTCCACCATGCTCAAATGGTGCAAGCATGGTTTCAGGCCCATCCACAATTTACCACCCTGTACTTACCCCCATACTCTCCTTTCCTTAACCCGATTGAGGAATCTTTCTCCACATGGGGGTGGAAGGTATATGATAGGGGCCCTCACGAACAAGCCACCCTTCTCCAGGCCATGGATGACGCATGCAATGACATCACGGCAGACCAGTGTCAGGCCCGGATTCGCCATGCCCGAAGATTGGCTAATGAAAACATCCATTGTGATGTGGATGAGAACCTGTGGCCAAATCCACAAGACAGGGTTGATGGAAATATAGAAGTACAGTAATCAATCTGTTGTTTAGCTTTTTACAGTAAGCCAGGTGAGGAACACGGCAGTGATGTTTTACAGTAAGCCAGGTGAGGAACACGGCAGTGATGTTTTACAGTAAGCCAGGTGAGGAACACGGCAGTGATGTTTTACAGTAAGCCAGGTGAGGAACACGGCAGTGATGTTTTACAGTAAGCCAGGTGAGGAACACGGCAGTGATGTTTTACAGTAAGCCAGGTGAGGAACATGGCAGTGATGTTTTACAGTAAGCCAGGTGAGGAACACGGCAGTGATGTTTTACAGTAAGCCAGGTGAGGAACACGGCAGTGATGTTTTACAGTAAGCCAGGTGAGGAACACTGCAGTGATGTTTTACAGTAAGCCAGGTGAGGAACACGGCAGTTGACCTTTAACTGTTTTTTCTCTTTTTGTAGCTAATTATTTTTGCTTTGATTCAAAGAAACATATTTTGTGATTTTATTGTATTTCATCAATAAATGTCATATTTTGTTCAATGATTCCACTGAGTAATATTCTCTCTACTAGTCATTTTACAGTGATGTATATATGTATAGTAGCATAATGAAACATGTATCACATATTTTGTACTACAATATTTGATGATTGTACGAACAACTACACAGTGAAACTATCGGTATCTTGTGTGTGGGTGATCTAAATGAATGTTCCTATGGTATTTCATGATAAAGGAGTTATTTGAACCAATGATTCTGCAAATGCAAGGTTTCTTTAAAGATATGAATGCACAATGCTATGTTTTGAACATTGGACAGCCTGTGTTACAAGTGATGACCATTTTTAGTTTTGTGTCTAGAGTTTAGAAAAATGACCACAAGGTTCTGAAATTAGTGTCAATGTGATTGTTAAAAACTGTAGTGTGTGTGTGCGTGTCTGCTTGCCCACCTGTGTGTGTGTGTGTGTGTGTGTGTGTGTGTGCTTGTGTGTGTGTGTTTTTGTGTTTGTGTGTTTGTGTGTGCACTCACCATCAGTGTTGTTCCCCTGTTTTTAACCAGCCAGTGAAGGGCCGTTTCTAGCATTTTGTGGGCCCTAAGTGAGATTTGTCTGGAGGGCTCCCCCACCTCGTGGGCAAAACATTTTATTGGTACCTCTCTTAGTAGCAGAGAGAAAAATGTAAAGCTTCAAAGCTAATTTCTAGCAGTTCTGCAAAATTTCACAAATCCTAGACATTTTGCCATGACTTATGCCATGTTCATATGATATCTGAGTGATAGGGACTAACTAAATCACTGGGTGGGGCCTGGAGGTCAGGGCACTTGGACACATGCCTTGCATGTCTGGTCAGTAATTCGGCCATGATTACTACGGTACAAGGTTTAAATAGCTGGCTAGACTAACTTACCTAGCAATCTATCAAATGTTAGCTGAGGGTGACAGTCAGTGACTGAAATAAAAATAGTAAAGCTGCTGATGCCCAACCAAATTTCAAAATTGCAGCTTTGTATTAACTATCTAATAACAGATGGTTGAGATCAGGACTGATATCCTATTTTTATTTTTTGGGTTGGGGGCCCCTTAGCAATCGCGGGGCCCTAAGCGGCCCCTTATGTTGCTCATGACTAGAAACGGCCCTGAGCCAGGTGTTAGTAAACACTATTAATGGGGGTGGACACTCTGCCTATCCTCCAATGGAACCCCTCCTGGGACTAATGAATGCAGCTCTATGCTTCATTCACCCTCTTTCAACCCTCTCTCTTTATCTCTACCTCCCGACTCTTTTGTCCTCCCTCTACCTCTGTCACCCCTCTGCTCTCTCTCACTCCTGCTAACTCGCTGCTTCTCTGCCTCTTTTTGTCCTCCCTCCCTCCCTCTGTTGTTCTCTCCCCTCTTTCTCCTCCATGTTTGTTAATGGCTTCGCGGCTCATTGATAGCCCAGATGTTTTTATAATGAAACATGAGAAAGTGGACACACACAATACTGTCTGTCTGTCTGTCCGTCTCTCTCTCTCATTCACTCCGTTCCTCTCTCTAGCCCTCCCATACAGTAATTTGCCATGGTGGGTAATGGGAGAAAGTGAGCTGCCTGTTATGTCTAACATGAACACCATAACAACCTCCTGACAAGACCGTGCTACACAGTGTCAGCTGTGATGAAAGGCGAATGCAGGTTATTAACAAAAGCACCTATTGCCACTGCCGCCTTATGGGTTGTGATTAGTATACCCTGTGAACTCCATGTAATGAAGATTTACAGACTGTTCTTGGCTGCCTGTGGTAACTTGTGTTTCTACTGCAGTGCTCATAGAGGATTCAAATAATACATTGATTTATTATTTATTAAAATGTATTATTTTATTTTTATGATGTATGCATTTGGTAGTACAGGTTTTATCTATGCATCTTTCATGTATTCATTGGTTGTTCTGTACATTGGGTGTTCATTGCTTGTGTGATGTAATCTCTTTTATTCTCCAGTCTAAGAGAGAGAGAGTGTGTGTGTGCCAGTAAGTGCTTGTGTGATGTAAAATGCCTAATTTGGGGAGTGATTGATGGTTTAATATTGCTGCCTGCAACCTTGCTGCCCCCGCCTACCCAATGAAGACTGCAGGCAGGCACGAAGCCTAGGCACTGTGTGTGTAGTGTCACATTCTATTCCCACATTCAAACACAGCGGACAGAATTAAACCAATTATGTGTGTGTGTGTGTGTGTGTGTGTGTGTGTGTGTGTGTGTGTGTGTGTGTGTTTTTTCACGGTTTGTTTTTCTACTATCGGTGCAAAGTTAAAATCTACTTTAGATTCTCATGACTCCTCTCTCTACGAAGGCAGTGGTCAATGATTGCAGCTATTTTGGAGCATATTCTCTCTGTTCCTTTTCATACCCCCCATCTGTTCAAGATGGCGCCGACGAACATGGTAGGTGTTTTTTTCAAACGGTCTTACTCTTTTTGTTTGGTGCGGTGGAACAATGGTCTAGCCTTTCCGATGAGGTGCCGGGGAGCCTGGGATTCCTACCGGAGAGAAGGAAAGGAAGCCACCAATGGAGAGGCAGACATGGTCTTAGTGAGATTGAGACGCAGGGTGATCCGCCCTCCATTATCCAGCATACTACTCGCCAATGTTCAATCATTAGTGAATAAACTTAACGAACTCAGAGCGAGGATCTCCTTCTAGAGGGACATCAGATTCTGCAACATAATCTGTTTTTCTGAGACAACGGCTTACCTCTGACATCAAAACATATTATATACAACCAGGGGGTAAAGTTCATGGACTGGATACGAAGTGGGTTATTTTACTATCAACACATTGACTGTCCAACTCATGGAAATGTCACTCTTGACCACTGATACACGCCTTTCGACAAGGGTCAAAAAAGCGGCAGGTAGCAGTTAGAGTGTTGGTCTAGTAACTGGGGTGGCAGGTAGCCTAGTGGTTAGAGCGTTGGACGAGTAACCGAAAGGTTGCAAGATCAAATCCCTGAGCTGACAAGGTAAAAAATTGTCGTTCTACCCCTGAGCAAGGCAGTTAACCCACTGTTCCTAGGCCGTCATTGAAAAAAAGAATTTGTTCTTAACTGACTTGCCTGGTTAAATAAAAGGGTGTAAGGTCTTCCATTTTGCTCCTCCACGCCTACAAACAAAGACTCAAGAGGGAAGTTCCGGTGGTCAGGTCTGTACAATGCTGGTTTTACCAATCTGAATCCATGCTCCTAGATCTTTTTGATCACGTGGACTGGAATATAGGGATAACATCAATATATATGCCGACTCAGTCACCGGATTCATAAAAAAATGCATAGATGATCTTATACCGATGGTGTCTTTCAAAACTTAACCCAAATCAAAAAACATGGATTGATGGCTGCCTTGTCGGTAAGCTGAAATATTCCCCTACCGCCCAGAAGATCCACGGACGACGCAAACGCCATTGCACACACACCTGGACAAAAGGAATGCATATGGGAAGATGCTGTTCATGGACTACAGGTCAGCCTTCAAAACCATAATGGCCTCTAAACTCAGCACCAACCTCATGGCCCTGGTACTGAACTTCTCCCTATGCAACTGGGTCCTGGACTTTGTGACGGGCCACCCTCAGGTGGTGAAGGTAGGCAACATTACCTCCTTCACACTGAGCCTCAACATGGGGGCCTCACAAGGGTGCGTCCTCAGTCCCCTCCTGTACTTCCTGTATACCCATGACTGTGTGGCCTTACACAGTTTCAACTCCATCATCAAGTTCGCTGACGACACAACAGTAGTAGGCCTGATTACCAACAACATTGAGACAGCCTACAGGGAGAAGGTAGGCACTCTGATGGCATGGTACCAAGAAAACGACCTCTCCCTCAGTGTCAGCAAAACAAAGGACTTTGCACTTCAGGAGGAACCAGGCTGGGCGGCGTACCATTCTCAACATTGAGATGGTCAAAAAACTTCAAGATCCTCGGTGTACACTTCTCCGATGAGCTGAAAGGCTCAAACCACATGGACACCGTGGTGAAGATGGCAAGACAGCGACTCTTCAACCCCAGGAGGCTGAAGAAATTCGACCTCTCCCAGAGAGCCCCCACAGTGTTCTACAGCACCACCATGTTGGGCTGCACCACAGCCTGGTACGGCAACTCTACCGACACTGACCGCAAAGCTCTATGGAGAGTGGCACGCTCAGTCGTACGCACCATTGTGTGCACACTGACTGCCCTTTAACACATCTAAAACACCAGGTGTCGAAGGAAGGCCAAGAAGATCATGAGGGACAGCCACCTGAGCCACGGCCTGTTTTTGCTTCCATCACTGAGACGCAGGCAGTACAGGAGCATAATGGCAAAAACTGTCAGACTGGCCAATAGCTTCTACCACAAGACCATAATGCCGCTGAACCTTTAGGCAGCTACCAGCTCTTCACTTTTTCTCTTTCATTTTTTCTTCCCTGTTTTTCCCTCCGTCTGGCTAACCAGAATTTTTCACTCATTCCCAATTTCCCTTTACTTTCATGTTTAATTTTGTCACCTAGAACTCTGTTGTTTAGTCGTTCTCTCAGATGTTTTCCTTCTGCCCTGTGTTGTATGGATACACATAGCATATGTCAATAGTTTAGCAGGTTATCTCTCTATAGTTCTCTTTCTGCATGTGTTAATCCCTTTGTGTGTCTGTCTTTCTCGCTCCCCATTATTTGACTGCTTCTCTTTATACCATCTAGCCTGGTTGACCCAGCTCTCCCTCCCATCTCTATCTGGTGATATTGAAGATGGAGGCTACCCGGTGTGTAGACAGTGGAAATCGTGATCACCAGCGATTTCAAAAGTGTTGGCTAGTCTTCAGAAGGGCCCAGATCTGTTGTTCTCCACATGCATGTTTTTTGATGGGCATTCTGTTCATCCTTCAGTCATCAACTCAATAGTGGCTGTATGTATGCTGCTGAGAAGACTGTCTATAGGGGGACTGTTGAAACTCTCTGTAACATAGACTATCAGTAACATTTCAACAAATTATCTACTAACCCTAGGCTTAGCACTAGCCCTAACTGTAACCTTAGCCCTTATCCTAACCCTTATTCTAAACCTAACCCTAACCTTAGCCCTTATCCTAACCCTTATTCTAAACCTAACCCTAACACTAACCCTAACCGTAGCCCTTATCCTAACCCTTATTCTAAACCTAACCCTAACACTAACCCTAACCTTAGCCCTTATCCTAACCCTTATTCTAAACCTAACCCTAACACGAACCCTAACCTTAGCCCTTATCCTAACCCTTATTCTAAACCTAACCTTAACACTAACCCTAACCTTAGCCCTTATCCTAACCCTTATTCTAACCCTAACACTAACCGTAACCTTAGCAAGCAGTTGCTTATCAATAGATAGGTTGTTGATAGTATGACCATCTGTAGACCATCTATATCCAAATCGAGTGTCACCAAACTCTGCTTCTTTCTGGTATTAGTAACATCGGCACCCACAGTAACACATGCAGTACAATATCATCTTGATCATACAGTACTCAATAAAAGTGCAAAACAGTTTGATAATAAACTCTTTTAATGTACTCTACAAATAACAAAACATACACGCACACAAACACACACGTGTGCATGCACGCACACACACACACACACACACACACACACACACACACACACACACACACACACACACACACACACACACACACACACACACACACACATACACACACACACACATACACACATACACACAAACACACACACACAGAGGGACATGGACACCCTCTCAAATGGTTGTTGTGCTAATATGTTTTTAATGTCTTTGGGATGTGGTCGACATCTCTAATTAGTTTTTGTCTAAGCTGTGTGCTTACGTGGACCGGGGACATCAGAGCTGTAGAAATAGCATTTCTCATTAACCAGCCTTTCCCTCTCATTTATTTTTCCGGGCCTCAGTTGCCAGTTTGTCCACAAGAGTGTTTTTTTAGCCGCTGCTTGTGATGTTGTGAAGAGGAGTTATGAAGAGGAGAAAGATAATGGGCTTGTGCACCGACATATTCTCTGCTGTCTGTGTATAAAACTACAGTGGTTAATCGTCAATAGCGACATCTTGCTGCAGATCTCATCTTGAGTCAATGGTTTTGTGTTGTACACTCCACTGAGCACAGACCTCAATTTCAACATCTATTCCATGTAATTTCAATGTAATTTCTTTCAAATGATGTGGAAACCACTTTGATTCAATCAATCAATCAATTAAATCAATCAAATTTATTTAAAAAGCCCTTTTTACATCAACTGATGTCACAAAGTGCTGTACAGAAACCCTGCCTAAACCCCCAAACAGCAAGCAATGCAGATGTAGAAGCACGGTGGCTAGGAAAAACTCCATAGAAAGGCCAGAACCTAGGAAGAAACCTAGAGAGGAACCAGGCTTTGAGGGGTGGTCAGTCCTCTTCTGGCTGAGCCGGGTAGAGATTATAACAGAACATGGCCAAGATGTTCAAACGTTCATATACAACCGGCAGGGTCAGATAATAATGGTTTTCGAGGGTGCAACAGGTCAGCACCTCAGGAGTGAATGTCAGTTGGCTTTTCATAGCCGATCATTCAGAGTTAGAGACAGCAGGTGCGGTAGAGAGAGGGTCCAAAGTAGCAGGTCCTGGACAAGGTAGCACATCCAGTGAACAGGTCAGGGTTCCATAGCTGCAGGCAGAACAGTTGAAACTGGAGCAGCAGTATGACCAGGTCGACTGGGGACAGCAAGGAGTCATCAGGCCACGTAGTCCTGAGACATGGTCCTTGGGCTCAGGTCCTCCGAAAGAAGAGAGAGAGAAAGAGAGGGAAAGAGAGAAAGAGAGAGAGAATTAGAGGGAGCATACTTAAATTCACACAGGACACCGGATGAGACAGGAGAAATACTCCAGATATAACAGACTGACTCTAGCCCTCAGACACAAACTATTGCAGCATAAATACTGGAGGCTGAGACAGGTGGGGTCGGGAGACACTGTGGCCCTGTCCGACGATACCCCCGGACAGGGCCAAACAGGCAGGATATAACCCCACCCACTTTGCCAAAGCACAGCCCCTACAGCACTAGAGGGATATCTTCAACCACCAACTTACTACCCTGAGACAAGGCCGAGTATAGGCCACAAACCCCAACGGCACGAACCTGAGGGGGGCACCAACCCGGACAGGAAGATCTTGTCAGTGACTCAACCCACTCAAGTGACGCACCCCTCCCAGGGACAGCATGGAAGAGCACCAGTAAGCCAGTGACTCAGCCCCTGTAATAGGGTTAGAGGCAGAGAATCCCAGTGGAGAGAGGGGAACCAGCCAGGCAGAGACTGCAAGGGCTGTTTGTCACTCCAGTGCCTTTCTGTTCACCTTCACACCCCTGGGCCAGACTGCACTCAGTCATAGATCCTACTGAAGAGATGAGTCTTCAATAAAGACTTAAAGGTCGAGAACGAGTCTGCATCTCTCACATGCATAGGCAGACCATTCCATAAAAATTGAGTTCTATAGAAAGTCCTGCCTCCAGCTGTTTGCTTAGAAATTCTAGGGACGGAAAGGAAACCTGTGTCTTGTGACCGTAGCGTACGTGTAGGTATGTATGCAGGATCAAATCGGAACGATAGGTAGGAGCAAGCCCATGTAATGCTTTGTAGGTTAGCAGTAAAACCTTGAAATCAGCCCTAGCCTTAACAGGAAGCCAGTGTAGAGAGGCTAGCACTGGAGTAATATGATCACATGTTTTGGTTCTACTCAAGATTCTAGCAGCCACGCTTAGCACTAACTGAAGTTGATTCAGCCTGTTTGTGCCCAGTAGGCCATGTTTTTGTGTGTGATCTATGGTATCCTCAAGACCCACAGGTGTTTCTCTCCGTGATACTTCTCCTATCTTTACAATATCTTGTTCATTTGTAACATAACCACATTAAATGCCAAGATAAACGATATACAGAATTAAATGCTATGTATTCATAGGAAAAAAAACTTTACGTACAGGGTCATGTGATTAGGACGGTGAGAGCAAAATGGCCGCCATGTGAGAAACAATTAAGGAAATGTTTGTTTGAAAACTTCTAAAGAGAAATAGAGAAGTGATTGTTCTGTAAACACAGTTGGATTATCTGCCTGCAAAAGGGGAATTATTGGACTCTTTCACATAAGATTTGTTTACATCTGATCCACTCCCCATAAAATAAACACCGACACCTGAGAAGGTGGAGCTTCCTGGTTCGACTTAGACGCAGAGAAAATCATCCAGCACTCCCCATTGTTTTATTTGTGATTGTTCAGTTACTTGATATGAGATGGACGACCTCAGAGGGACGGTATCCTTTCAATGAGACAAGAGAAACTATGGCTGTCGGACTCGTTTCCCCCCTCAGCTACTCAACTCAATGGATTCTCCATGCGCCAGCAAGATTGAACAATGGACTCGGGGAAATTCAAAGGGAGAAGGTTGTGCTTTGTCAACAACAAAGTGGTGCACGGCTTCCGGCATGGAAAAAATCTCAACCTGTTTACTAGACCTGGAATACCTGATAGTTAAATGCAGACCCTTCTACCTTCCGAGAGAAGTCTCATCTATTATCATCACCGCTCTCCCACCACAGGCCAACACCACCTTGGCACACAAGGATCTGTAAGGGGCTTTAAACAAACAGGAAACCACACATCCAGAGAATGTGCTTATTGTTGCTGGTGACTCTGGAATTCTCAGATGAGTTCTTCCTAAATTTTACCAGCACGTCCCAGTGCCACGAGAGGCACAAGTCTTTTGGACCAGCTCTACACAAAACACAAACATGTGTACAAGGCCCTCCCTCCACCTCCCTTTGGTAAATCTGACCACAATTCTATCCTTCTGCTTCCTGGTTACAAACAGAAGCTCAAGGGAGAGAAGTTAGTGGTGCGCTCATTGCAGAAATGGTCTGAGGAAGTGGATGCGATGCTACAGGACTGTTTTGCTAGTGCAGACAGTAATAAGTTCCGGTGCTCATCTGACAGCATCGATGTGTTCATAACAACAGTCAAATGTTTTTTCAGGAAGTGCATCGACGATTTCGTCCCCACAGTGACCGTGCACCAAAAGCCAGGGGTTAATGGTGAGATTAGCACAGTGGGGGCTGCTGAGGGGAGAACGGCTCATAAAATGGCCGGAACGGACAAATGGAATGGCATCAAACACCTAGAAACCATGTGTTTGTTGTATTTGATACCATTCCACTTATTCTGCTCCAGGCATTACCACAAGCCCATTCACCCCAATTAAGGTGCACCAATCTCCTGTTGATTCACACTATGCTAAAAGCTAGAGCTACCGTTTTTAACTTAAGTCAAGGAAAGGATAACGACGCATTAAGGACTTCTTGCTAAAACATCCATCGAGCCATCAAACATGCAAAAGGACAATACAGAAGTAAGATTGAATCCTATTGAAACGGCTCAGACGCTCGTCAGATGTGGCAAGGCTTGTAGACTATTGCAGATTACAAAGGAAGACCCAGCCGTGAGTTGCCCAATGATGCCTCCCTCTCAGACGAGCTAAATTACTTCTATGCTCACTTTGAAGTAAACAACACAGAGCCTTGCATAAGAGCCCCTGCTGTTCCGGAAAACTGTGTGATTGCGCTATCTGTGGCTGACGTGAGTAAGACTTGTAAACAGGTTAACACTTGCAAGGCCGCAGTACCAGAACGAATACCAGTGCGTGTCCTCAGAGCATCCGCAGATCAGCTGGCAAGCGTCTTACCTGACATTTTCAATTTCTCCTTGTCACTGTCTAAAATCTCAACATGTTTCAAGCTGACCACAATTGTTTCTGTTCCCAAGAACTCTAGAGTAACATGCTTAAATGACTATCAACCTGTAGCACTCAGATCTGACATCATGAAGTGCTTTGAAAGGCTGGTCATGGCGCACATCATCACAGACATACTGGACCCACTCTAATTATCATACCGCCCAAATTTCAATTGCACTTCACACTGCTCTCTCCCGCCTGGACAAGATAAATATCTACGTGAGAATGCTGTTCATTGACGAGAGCTCAGCATTCAACACCAGTTTCCCCTGAAAGCTTGTCACCAAGCTTAGGACCCTGGGACTGAACATCTCCTTCGGCAACTGGATCCTGGACTTCCTTATGGGCCGACCCCAGGTGGTAAGGGTAGGCAACATCACCTCTGCCACGCTGACCCTCAACAGGCCCCCCCCCCCAGTGGTGTGTGCTTAGTCCCCTCCTGTCCTCCCTGTTCACCCATGACCCAATGGCCACACACAACTCCAACACCATCATCAAGTTTGCTGACTATACGCCATCAGCAAACAGGAAGGAGGTGTCAGAGACCTGGCAGTGTGGTGCCAAGACAATAATCTCTCCCTCAATATCAGCATCAGCCTTTATGTACATATCTACTTCAAATTCCTCGTACCCCTGCACATTGTGTATTTTATTCCTTTTGTGTTATATATATTTTTTTACTCTGAAGTGTTCTTAAGGGCTCGTAAGCAAGAATTTCACAGTAAAGTCTACACCCGTTGTATTCTGCGCATGTGACAATCATTTTTTTAATAGATTCTTAATGGTTGATTATTGATAATTGATATTTTTATGGAGTTACCCTTTTTATTTTTTTAAAGAACTGAATTTAATTGAATTGTTTTTGGGATCTTGGATCTAAAGGACATTTGATACTTTTTTGGTTGGACAGAATCTCATTTTGATTTTGTGACCTTTGAACTCTGGATTATTGAGTGAAATGTCCATTGACTTTTAAATTGCTTTGATTGCTGGCTATATTCAATACAGAAAGCCTTATCACATACAATTTTGAGTTGATTTTTGATTTGTCTTTCTGCTCTACTGCTGCAATTTTATTACTAATTAAAGTTTTCATCTGATGCTTTAAATGTGCTTTCCTACCAGTCACAGACGTCAATTCAAAATCTATTCCAAGTTGGTTCATTGTCATTTCATTGAAATGTCTGCATACTGCTTGCCATATTGCAGAAAGAGGTTAAACAATATACTGCAAGGTTCCAAATTCTTGTTTTATATATATATATATATATATATATATGTATAACAACCACCTGTCCCTTCCTGGATATATATATATATATATATATATATATATATATATATATACACAGTGCCTTGCGAAAGTATTCGGCCCCCTTGAACTTTGCGACCTTTTGCCACATTTCAGGCTTCAAACATAAAGATATAAAACTGTATTTTTTTGTGAAGAATCAACAACAAGTGGGACACAATCATGAAGTGGAACGACATTTATTGGATATTTCAAACTTTTTTAACAAATCAAAAAAACTGAAAAATTGGGCGTGCAAAATTATTCAGCCCCCTTAAGTTAATACATTGTAGCGCCACCTTTTGCTGCGATTACAGCTGTAAGTCGCTTGGGGTATGTCTCTATCAGTTTTGCACATCGAGAGACTGACATTTTTTCCCATTCCTCCTTGCAAAACAGCTCGAGCTCAGTGAGGTTGGATGGAGAGCATTTGTGAACAGCAGTTTTCAGTTCTTTCCACAGATTCTCGATTGGATTCAGGTCTGACTTTGACTTGGCCATTCTAACACCTGGATATGTTTATTTTTGAACCATTCCATTGTAGATTTTGCTTTATGTTTTGGATCATTGTCTTGTTGGAAGACAAATCTCTGTCCCAGTCTCAGGTCTTTTGCAGACTCCATCAGGTTTTCTTCCAGAATGGTCCTGTATTTGGATCCATCCATCTTCCCATCAATTTTAACCATCTTCCCTGTCCCTGCTGAAGAAAAGCAGGCCCAAACCATGATGCTGCCACCACCATGTTTGACAGTGGGGATGGTGTGTTCAGGGTGA